>NC_083627.1:7402152-7469652 GCF_963584025.1 Labrus mixtus | reverse complement strand
TGACTGACAGTTGTTGGTTAAGTTGACATCAGTCAGTCAGAGGAGCTGAGCTGAATAGAGAAGAGTGTTGACCTTCATCTCTTACCTGACTGTGTGTGTGTGTGTGTGTGTGTGTGTGTGTGTGTGTGTGTGTGTGTGTGTGTGTGTGTGTGTGTGTGTGTGTGTGTGTGTGTGTGTGTGTGTGTGTGTGTGTGTGTGTGTGTGTGTGTGTGTGTGTGTGTGTGTCTGTGTGTGTGTGTGTGTGTGTGTGTTCTCTCCTGCAGGTGTGCTGTATAACCAGTTCCTCTCCCAGGTGGACTTTGAGGTGCTGAGAGACCGAGCTCAGGTTGGATTTTGTTTTACTCTCTTGCTCCATCAGTAAATATTTACAATGAACCATCATTATGAATAAGCTGCACGGTGGTTAAGTGGTTGGCGCTGTTGCCTCACATCGAGAAGGTTTCCTGGTTCGAATCCATCGAATCAGGGCCGGAGTTTGCCTTTTCTCCCTGTGCATGCTGGGTTCTCTTCGGGTCTTCAAATAAAAAACAAATATAAAGACAGCGATGCTTTGACAGAGGTTGTTAATGGAGGAGAACATGTGTGGTTACTTCCTAGATAACAAGATAAGTAATCTAATTTATTTCATTTGATATTTTGATATTTTTTTGGGATGAGCTTCCATTGGATAACACATCATGTTTACACCTTCAAAGTGGACCTTTCAGGCTCACTGTCACGATTGTCTCTTCTATGTATTAACATGTTTCTGTTTGAAGTGCTGATAGGTTCTGTTCCTCCTGCTGCTGTTCTGTAATGTTGTGGTTGGGTTTCAGGGTCTGGGCTGTCTGGTGTGGCAGGATGTGGCTCACAGGGTGATGGTGGTGTCGCCTCAGGGACACAGCGAGGTGAAGAGGTTCTGGAAACGACAAAAGACTCACACGTAACACAAGGACAGAAGATGATTACTCACACATGACATGTGGCAAAGAGACAAAAACAACGCATAAAACGGGGAAGAGGAGAAAGACTCGCTCTTAATACAAGGACGAGAGACGGAGACTCACAGGAGGTGCAGTGACGACTCTGAGGTCACCTGTTCATCGCTGTAAGAAAGAGGAGAGGATTTAATTATTTTGTATATTTCAAAAGATGTTTATTCCATGTGTTTTGGATTAAACGGTGAGAGTGAAAATATGTCTGCTAATTTGTCTCTTGAAGGCTGAACTGAAGCCGTTTCATCACAAAGACTGATAATGAGTTAACTTCTTTAGATCTCGGGGGAAAAAAATAGTTTTTCGTTCATTTTGAGGGGAAAACCACTGTACTGGTTTCAGGAGATAAGAAGATAAATAGGCTGAGATCTTGACATAACAACCAAAATTTGCTTATCATGGGAGTCAAACAAATAAAATGTGTTGCTGCACGACTGCTTGGCGCTTATGTTGCTATGGCTCGCAAAAGGCAGATTTTTGTCAAATCAAATTAAGTCAAAATGACAAGAAGAACAACTTCTCAACCCGGAAACTGGGACAACCTGAGGCGCATACGAATTCAGCATCTGTTCCTGTTTTGGAGTCCCATTGATGGTGGTCTCCATGCTGGAAATGCTGCCTCGCTCTAACTTTCAGTCAACCTAACGACAGGCTGAGAGCTGGAGCTGAGGCTGGTTTTAAACCTCTTGATACACCGCGCTTACCTGTCAATCAGGTCAGCTACACGCCTTATTGTGAATAACTGTTATCCTGCATAAAATCAAATCAGATGAGTCATCAAAACATTCACCCCCCGTACAGTGTGTGTCGATCGAGACATGAGCTAACCAGACCTATTTGGTTTTTGAACCAGGCTGTAAACATGTTAATTTCTTTATGTAAAAACAGGCTTTTTTGAATGGGTGTGTATGTGACTTCCTGGGCTTCTGCAGCCAGCCTCTAGTGGACACTCGACAAACTGCAGGATTTTGTATTTCAGCACTGGCTTCATTTTCAACACCAGAGTTTACCGCTTGGTCGGGATAAAATAAGTCGGGATCTCAAGAAAAGAACTGGTTATCAGGAAGACGGAGACAAGGCAAATATATTAATGCATATCTGCTTAAGGCTGCCGTACTTAAGTATCCCTTCTCCCATTTGTTCTTTCTGTAATTAATAGCCTTCTCCATTTGCAAAATGTAACTTCTTTCAACACATTTCTTAAACTTCCCCCTTCCTGAAATAGCCTCAAACTGAAAAACATCAAAACTACTCAAAAAACAACAACAGAATGGGAGAATACTTTTCTTCTGTTAATTTCTCTAAATCAAAAGCCGATGAATAGCTGGTGAAACCTTTTTATTTTTTACACCAAACATTCCTCCATTTATTAATTAAAACGTGCAAAACATGCTTTGGAGCCAAACAACATTAATTACTGTAATTTTTTTATAACAACAACAAAATAATAATCCATCTATATGAACATTAATAGTTGAATAAGTAGGTAAAATCAGCCGTGCAGGGCAGAGAATCGCACAGTTCCTCTGTCATCATGAGCAGCCAGAGTGAGGGCTGGCTAAAGTTAGCATTAGCGTTAGCCACATCATGTTTGTACTGCAGCCACAGCCGGACATGATAACGCTTTATGATTATTATCACGAGTGTGCTTCAGGCTGTTTTCAACCAGTGTAAACACGGACACTGGACTTTCCTGTCCCGGGACATAAACTCGATAAAGGGATAAAAACGACAGCCGGACTCCAGGCCGCAGATGGAGCCGGGGACCTCGCGTGAAACTCCGACCGCCGCGGGGGTCCCCAACCCGGCCTGTCTGCGGGAGGAGACCCCGGGGGAAGAAGCGAAGGGCGGAGCGGGGAGCACCGGGATGCTGAAGCGGAGAGGAGTGAAAGGAGACACCGAGGAGGAGGGAGATGAAGATGCGTGGAGCCGGAATAAAACTGGAGGGGAGGAAGAGGATGCTGCAAAATATGAGGAGGAGCTGGACCCCAGAATACAGGCATGTTATTTTTATATCAATATTAAAGAAATATATTTATTCCATTGTTTTAACAACGTTGTGTAAAAGTGCATCTTCAAAGTGAATAAATCTGAACAATGTAAATATAGGTACACATGATGGTACTGGTCTGCTCCTTGCACAGACTGGTACCCACCCAGCATCAGCTGCATCTGCCTGCAGGACTGCTGATGCCCCCCCCCCCCCCCCTTTCAACACTGTATCATGGCTTTTATTCCAGATTTTCTGTTCATACTGTGCCTTTTATAGATTACATTTGCTTTTTGTTTGCAGGAGGAGCTGGAGCACCTGAACCAGGCCAGCGATGAGATCAACAAGCTGGAGCTGCAGCTGGATGTGAGACAGTTTGTTTGTATTCTTGCAGCCTCTGTTTCATGTCAGGGTTCACTGAATTTGGCATGTGATGCTTGGTCCTGTGTGTGTGTGTGTGTGTGTGTGTGTGTGTGTGTGTGTGTGTGTGTGTGTGTGTGTGTGTGTGTGCTCCCTGCAGGAAGCCCGGTCCAGCTACAGGAGGATTCTGACTGACTCTGCCAGAAAGCTGAATGGTCAGGGCTCGCAGCTCGGCGCCTGCATCGAGAAAGCGAGGCCGTACTACGAAGCCCGCAGACTGGCCAAAGAAGTGAGTGTTGTAGCTGAAGATGAGACATGAGTGTGTGTGTGTGCATGGATCAGTGGAAGAGGGATACATTCAACATGTGCATTGCAATCAGTGTCTTCAGTTTTTGTGGACTTACAAACACAAATGAATGATGTTTGATTAAAACTACATTTTAAGAAAAACAAAAATTTCATGGAAATCAGGTTCAAACATGAACACTGCTACTGAATAAGTGATGAGGCACTGACTCTAAAGACAATCTTTCAGTGTAAAGTTTGGGGCCTCCTGCTGCTCTGAAGGTTGACAAAAAGTGTCACAGTCTCTGTCCTGAGTGTACCTCAATGAATCCGTCAGGTATGGTGTAGTGTATGACTAAAAGTCTTTGAGCTCTAATGTTGAGAGAAACTCAAGCGGGGGTCTGCAGCGATTTAAAAGCTGAAACTGAGATGGCTGTTCTGCTTTATTGCTTTTAGGAGCCCAAACCCAATAACCAGAGAGGAAATCATATAGATTATGACTTCTGAATCGGCATCGTAACATTATTAAATAAACAAAGTTTTTTTGTTTACACGAGTGTCGGTTCAGTCGGCCTCCATCAGACTGGACAAACGACTCCATCATGTGACCAGAGGTGTCGTAAACCAACATCATATACCCTCTGTGTGTATTTTAACCATGTTACCCGAGTTGGATCGTCACTTGTATATTGTATTTCTTTGTTATAGTTTCTAGTAGTGCTCATGGCAGTAAGATTAGTGGTGAATGTGGAGAAAAATACATGAATATACCATCGAGTATTTCCTAACATAGAGTCAGGGTTAGCAGTTGTTTAAGAAAAGCATAAAATGAGTGTAATGTGGATGATATAATAAATGTTATTAATACATTTAGTTGTTAACACATGACTATACAGGATGACAAGAGAGCGCTCTGAGACGAGAGAGAGAAGATGTTTATTTCGAGCAAGCAAACTAGGGTCAATGTCAGCAGTGATTTCTCAGATTGAAAGATTTGTCTGTAATGAAACGAATTGATTGATAACACTTTGAGCTCTTGAAGCTGTGGGTCAGAAGTGTCAGTCATGTTTAATCAACACGCTGAGGACTCATTGAAAGTGTAATTAAACCGAAGAAGGCTGAGCAGAGAGAGAGAGAGAGAGAGAGAGAGCAGAGGTCTAATGGTTTCAATAAAACCAATAATGGATTATTAATCTGAACTGTTAACGATGTCATCTGTGGTTATAAAAATGCTAATTGAGAGAGAGTCGGGGAAATGTGGCGATGGTGTTCAGATGCAGACTTTAAACATGAGAGGAGATCCGCTAAGCGTCTGCTTCATAAAGTGTTGTGCAGTCATTAATCTGTCAGAGCGACCTCGTCTCCTCCCCTTCATGCAGCCGAGCGTCCTGCTGCTCCCTCATGCAGAGACAGAGAAAACACACCTGATCAGAGTAACCTTGACTTTAACAGCTGCCTGCAGGCGGACGGACTCACTGAGCTGCTCAGACTTTTTATTCCACCAGGATAGATCACAAAAACACTGAAGTTTTACTTTAGAGGTGCACCTGGGGGTGTACCACGAGGCCAGATTAGAGGGTGACACGGGTCTGTTCAGCAAAAAGTCAGAGTTTGAAGTGTCACTGAAGCCATTTTCACACATGAACTCCTGAGAATTTCAGCTCCAAAGCGCCGTGTTATCTGGCTGCTCCCACTTGCACCTGACAGTGGGAGGATAAATCCTGGCTGGACGGGAGGGGGGTCTCCTGCGGCAAGACATGACGTAAAAAGAACGACAGGGACGTGGCCGACGAGTCGCTTTACGTGTAGTTGAACAGAATCTCAATCTGAACCAAAGAGTGGAGAAGAACATACTGGAGAACAGGAAACATAATGCAGCAGGTTCATTAGAGCACGGTGATCGTAGAGGTGGCGTGCAGACAGTCTACGGTTGTGCAGCGATCACAGGGAATAAACGTCACCACCCCCCCTCCCACTCGCTCCAGGTGAATTCTCCTGATTATATCCTGCTTCGTTCTCACATCAGCTCACTCTGACTTTCTGCAGAATAAAAACACCAGGAGGCTGAAAGGAGTGAAAAATTTAGCTGTTTGCGTTCACACATGCAGCTCAGAGCGAAAAACTTAGATGAGTTTTTTTCAAGAGTTTTATGTAAGTGGGAACATAGCATTTGATGGCTCTCTTAAGCAGCCCAGATTGCCATGGAATCGCACTCTAAACTTAGTCGGTACCAGGTTGTGTTCAGAGGTACGGCTTTAAATCAGCCATCACCTTTTATTAATGATTACCTGCAGGCGTTCATCTCAAGAAATATAGCAAGGAATCTTATGATAATAATAATAAATAGAATTTATAAAGGGCTTTTCAAGGGACACGAGGTGTGTGCAGCCCTTGTTCTTTTTTTTTTAAATGGTCGTGTCTTTTGGTTCCCCTCAGGCGCAGCAGGAGACGCAGAAGGCGGCTCTGAGGTATGAGCGAGCGGTGTCCATGCACACTGCAGCCAGAGAGATGGTGTATGTAGCAGAGCAGGGTCTGTTAGCAGACAGGAACACCATGGACCCGACATGGCAGGAGATGCTCAACCACGCCACCGCCAAGGTACACGACCGGGAGGCTGCTGATGGTTTGACTTTAGCTTGGTCGTAAGATGACTAAATTTGAAGTTGCTGTTGTCTTCATTTGAAAATCAACAATATCGGCTCTGGTTTTTTCAATCGTTGCATCCCCATGGTCGACATGTTTGTGTTTCATGTCCTGCTCAGGTGAACGAGGCGGAGGAGGAGCGTCTCCGCAGCGAACGGGAGCACCAGCGGGTCACTCAGCTCTGTCAGGACGCCGAGGCTCGAGTCCAGACTCTGCAGAAAACCCTGAAGAAGGTCATCCTCAAATCCAAACCCTACTTCGAACTCAAGGCTCAGTTTAACCACATCCTGGAGGTGAGAGCACCCGGTGACGTGTTTCTTATCTTACAAAGAAATACAAATACACGTTACCAAAGTGGTAAAAGAAAACGGATTAAACTTTTGAACTTAAAGAAAGAAAGGCACGGGATCAAGTGTGAGCGTTTCTAACCGGCTGTTTCCTCTCTTTCAGGAACACAAGGCCAAAGTGGTGCAGCTGGAGGAGCAGGTGTCGAAGGTGAAGACGCGTTACTCTGTGGCTCTGAGGAACCTGGAGCAGATCAGTGAGCAGATCCACGCTCAGAGGGGGCGGGTCATGGCCAGCAGGGGGCGCCCTGCCATCTGCGGGGGGCGGAGCTCCCCTGTCGGAGCCGAGGCTGAGGTCAGAGCGGCGAGCGCTGTGCAGGTCGGCAGCTGCGTGGGTGGGGTCGGAGGGATAGAGAGCGACTGGGCGGACGGAGAGAAAACTCGGCTGTGGGTGGAGCGTCACAGGGAGAGCGGGTGGGGCCAGCGGGAGCGTCAGGAGGTGGAGCATGCAGGGTCGGACTGCATGTCGGTCATCAGCCTGCAGACCATCGCCTCCGACCTGGAGAAGTGTGACTCTGTGGAGCACCTCGGGGAGCTGAGCGACGGAGGGAGCGCGCTTGGGGAGGAGCGCGAGAGGAAGCCTGGTGAGAGACCGCTAAGCATTGTGGTGGTGAGGGAGGAGCGTCAGAGGGAGGACACGCCCCCACAGCAGAACAAGAAGAATGAGGAGTTACAGGAGGGAGGCGTCGGCAAGGAGAGGCAGGAGAGCTTCACCAAGCAGCACCACAGGAGAGTGAGTCTATGAGAGGAGGAGGAGGAGGACAGTGATGGACACAGCTGCTCCGACTGCAGTGAGGAGCGTCTGTAGGTACATCAAACACACACTGATGAAGTCCTATGTGACGGACATAAACAGAGAGGAAACCTGCATACACACACACACACACACACACACACACCTTCTGCACAGTCTGCTGCTCAACACACTGAAACAAAGTGCATGAACCAAACCAGCTGGTTAGAAACATTACAAACACGTGCAGATGTTTAATTCTTGTGTGTAGTTTTTCAAACCTCCTCCTGTCTGTCGCGTCCACACGGCAGCTTGTCGACTCTAGAAAACATCAAAGTGGAGGTAATCTTCGTCTGCAGCACTTTGCTTTTGAACACAGCTTCAGAACTTTGTCAGAATCTGGTCGCCTCCACCTGAAGTGTCGTTTCATTTCACATGCTTTACGCACATTCGTGAAAAAAAGAAAAAAGAAGAAGAACGATACGATGCACATATGTACAGAGACATAAAACGCTTGGATTGTATTAACATGAATTTTGAGCTTATTTTTAAAACCCGGAGTGATGATAAAACTTTATTCCCAAGAGAGGAAAGCAGAGGTCAGGTCAGATAACTTAACGTGACGACGTCTTCCTCGGTCCATGCTTCACCTGCACACTAGGTTTTTGTTCTAGTAGTTTTTCTCTTCTCCTCATGACAAGAAGACAAACGGCATTGAAAGTATTCTTTAAATAGTTTTAAGTATTCTTTAATGTGGGCAGGAAATACTGAGTTTGTTACATCCTTCGATCCTTTTCCATGTGTTTTAAAATGATACAATCTCCAGACCGATTAATCGGCCAGCTGATAATATCGGCCGATATTAGCTTATCTATTGACTATCAGTGTCGGCTAATTTTATCACAGATGTACGCCGATATTACTCGATTTATTCACCAGTCAAACAGCATTTAATTTGAGTTTCATTGTATTACGCAAGCAGTTCTCTTTCACCAGCAGAGGGCGCTACATGGATTAGAACAGGCATCATCACGCTCCAGAGTGTTGAGAGGTGATGCATGAACATGGGCAGTTACTTTCCAGTTGAGTGACCTTCTTGTCTTTGTTATATATCCTTTCCACAAGCGTTCAATCGCTTATTAGCGATCAACACAGTAAATGTGTATATCTCTCTATCTATCTCTACAGACTTCATAGACGTAAGAAAGATATCGGCCGATGTATCTGTATCAGATTTTCTTCCCAATATTGATATCTGTATCAGCCCTAATTAGTATGACCCTTATACTGATGAAATGAGCAAAAGCATATTAGATCATAATTCATGGTCAACAACGTCTTAACTTTCAATAAGCTGTAATAAGGAGGGCAAACTCTAAGTTAATGACCTGTTAGCTAAGATGACTAATACTTGCAAATAATAAGCAACAAGTTAAAGGCAGGGTTGGTGATTTTCTAAAACTAGCATGATTTTGAAAGTAGCATTCCCTCTGTGCTCCGTCTACACCCCCTCCCCTCTGTGCTCCCTCTAAAGCCACGCCCCTCACTTACTGAACGAGCGCCGTTGCTCCAGAAGCGGACCTCAGCTCATCTCTTACATTGTGTAGAAACTACGTCGTCTCATTCAGTGGTAAGTAAACTCACAGTATAAACTCTTAAAGTCATCCGTGACGAATTTTGAGTGTGGGCTAGTGAACACAAGAGGTAGAGAGCGAGCAGGGAGACAGGGAGGCGTCTGATTGGTTCATCAGATTGGTACCTCATGGCAGACATTGGTGGAAGTTTTTACAGGCTTACAACTGATACAGATGGCAGATTTTCTTTGTTCCTTTTTCAGAGAACATGAGTTATTAATTTCTGTCAGGACCTAAAGACAATTTACACCAGAATCTTAAAAAGTGGATCTGGAGGAAATGACCAACCCTGCCTTTAAAAGGTTAATACTGTGACCTTTCTTTAAAGTGTTACTCTTAGTTTGAGGTTTTCTTTAATTAAAATGATCTTCTTCCAAACATTATGAGTCATTTAAATTTAAGAAGCGCTCACAGCCGTGAAGCTAGAGGCCTGTTTCTCCTCACACAGTTAGCCATAAACCGATTTATGCCTGATGAAAACAAGTTTGATAAGCTGTTGATGTGTTTACTTTAAAGTGCCTCTGAGACGTGATCGAGTTCGTTCAGCCAAAATGATCGCAGTGTCAGTTAATTATAGAGGAGGATGTCATGTCTATGAACGCCATGAAACTAGAGTGACCGCTGTTAATGGATGTGTTATTAACACTTTGACTGCAGAGAGTGGACACTCTGTTTTTAAATTATTTAATCCTGTTATAAATTATTTATGTTAAAGGAGGATTACCGTAAAACTTCTAGTACTAGCTCGGGCTTTCTTTTTACCTCAGTCTGGTAAACGACCTCGCCTTTATTTGGGACAGGCGTCAATACGAGACGAGCGCTTTATTATATACAAGATAGAAAATACACATTAACACCAGAAAGAATATGTAAGGGGCGCAGGATAGCCTAGGAGGGTTATGGCGTGTGCCCCGTGTACGGAGGCTACAGTCCTCATCGCAGCAGCCATCGGGTTTGAATCTGACCTCGGCCCTTTCCTCCCAACGCTTCCTCTCTCTTCAGCTGTTCTCTCCAATAAAGGCAAAAATGTCCTTAAAAATATATACCTTCGTCATTTTGCGTCATCGGAAGCTGTTGGGGTTAGCGGGGGTGAAACTACAACGCTAGTTCCTCATATTTTCGACCACTGAAGCTACAGACCAATCACAGATCAGTGGGTGGGAACTCACTCCCAGAATCTAAACTTAACGTCCGCCATATTGCTTGGAAGCTATGCTAACAGGCTCTATGGAGAAAGCTGTTGATGGCGAGACCACTGCTGCCGACAGGCCGGTCTTGTGTCTTGGCTGCTGTGAAACATAAGTCCTGCCTCTCGGCGGCGGTGAGGACGAGGAGCCGGGGCTGGCTCGAGCCAGCGCTTTTCTATCTAGAAAAAAAGCCAAGTTGACACGGGGCCTTAGACAGTTTACACACCTGTTTAAAGGCCTACACGCATACTATTATTATTCTGTCTTCTTTGGACAGGTGTGTTAGGTCAGTTTTTACATCTTGCAGATTTTTCTCCTTAATTTAAAACCAACAAACTAAATGCATCCTGGCAACACCGGGCTAGTGAAAGGGGCGGGGCCTTAAATTGGGAGGAGCTTTTATT
The DNA here is from genome assembly GCF_963584025.1 of Labrus mixtus. Classification (NCBI taxonomy): domain Eukaryota; kingdom Metazoa; phylum Chordata; class Actinopteri; order Labriformes; family Labridae; genus Labrus; species Labrus mixtus. The sequence continues at coordinate 7,459,098 of NC_083627.1, read as the reverse complement.
TGAAGTTTTACGGTATGTGACTGAAACTGACAATGGATGATATTTTGTAAGAGTGTGGTGTGATACTGAGTATTTTATGAGATGTATTTTGTGTTTCAGATGTAATATAACTCCAGTGTGTAACTCCATGATCTGTTTTCACTTTAATTTATGTTTGAAATAAACAAGAGATTTTAAAAATGTGTTAACTTATATGTATATTTGTGTATTTGTATATATTATATAACTGTATATTTTCAAGCTTTCGACAGGTGAGATCAGCTGTTTCTGTAATGACCCTGAAACCACAAGTGATTGGACTTAAACACACCACACAGTCTCACAGAGCAGAGAACAGTCTTTTACTTTGAAAATCAAAATCACAGACAAACAAATCCTAAAAAGGGAACAGGCTACGACAAATTCAGAAAAAAAAGAAGAAAAAAAACCCCAGCAAAGATCAAAATACCAAAATGTCTCAACTTCAGTAACTGTGGCTGGAACGCTGAAGGAAAGAGAGACGCAGACTGAGGAAACACACCTGGAGACAATCAGGACGGGGCAGAAAACACGAGGACAGGAAGTGGAGGATCTGAAGTAGCTGGACATGACAGTTTCCCATCATTTACTGTCTGCACTCTGAAGTAACATAAAGTAATGAGACTGAAATCCTCTCCAAGTTCTCACTCTTAAACAAGTTGAAGGCACAGTGATGTTCTTGTCCACAGTAAGTGTATCAGACACAGGAGATGTGGATCAGCTCATACCCTTTAAGGAGAAACCGGTCAGAGTGCCATTACAGGAAGCTGCAGACAGAACCATTTGTAGGACGTAATTTAGCAAATTTAAAGGAAAAACCTTCCTAAAAATTGATGACGACATAATTTTGATTTATTTTTGTTATTTGAATTGTTTTATAGCATCTAGAAGTTTGTTTTGTCAGAGTTTAGACAGAGTAAAGAATTACATTTATGTATTGGGCCAATTTCACCTTTAAAGGAGCAATATGTATCTCTGACACCTAGTGTTTAAAATGGGTACTGCGGTCTAAATTCTAAACATTGTAGAGAGTCTACAATGCCAGAGTCGATGCTCACGCAGGTTGCCATGTTGTGGACACTGAAGCTTCAGTGTTTAGCCAGCTCTGCATCGGTCTGTAAACCTTTCTGCGTTCTAACCTCTCTCCATTTTTCAAAAAGCATCTCCAATATTGATCCTAGTTTGAGCACGTTTCTGCTCGTGGAGCTTATTAGAAACATGCAGAGGCTTTTTAGGTCGGGTACAATCACTTCTATCTGAACCACTTCTCTTGCCTGCTTCCATCGCTACAACACCTGTTGACCTGATAACTGGTCTCATAGCTGGCAAACCAAGGGGCGTCCAAAACGGCCGTGTGGGGGGTGCCTTAAAACCACTTTCTGCCCTCAACAACTGCTGTAACTATGATTTAAGCTGTAAAACCGACTAGAACTGGATCACACGTGTCCAAAACCTGCAGTTTATTTTCTATATCTTACCTCTGTGTTTCTGTGGTTGTCACCTGACAACCACAGAAACATGCACCATTTTGAAGAGATGGAAAATTAATAACCCCGTGCTGGTGCTCCACAGAGTGTTCAATGGTGACCGAAACACTTGGGCCAGTCAGGTGAAGCTATAAATTGGGGCCCTGGGTAGTCAGTCCCACTTCCTGCCTCCCCCCCCCCCCCCCCCCCCCACTAAGACGCCCATGTGCAGAGCTGAGCGGTGAAAGGAGAAAGTGATAATTGGTAGTGATGGAGAGAAGCAAGGATAGAGGCGGTGTATAATTTCAGGGCTGCAGTGGGTGAAGGTGACACATGATGGAGAAGGAGGAGGAGGAGGCCGTCACACTGACAGTGATGATGACAGCTGAGAGGATGAAGAGCAGCCAGGACGCCCTCTGACAGCATCCTCTCCCTCCTCCTCTAAGGTGCAGCAGCAGAGTCTGTGTGTGTGATAATGAACCGATCCTTTTATAATCCTGTTATAAACACAGCATGAAAATGGAAAAGAGGACAAACACAGCTGAGGAAGAGGAGCAGCTGCAGAACATCGGCGTGAAACTGTGACGTGAAGGAGAGAGAGGGGCGAGTTAGAGTCAGCTCGTTAAACACTTTGTCTTCAAAAAAGGAGACAATTTGACATTTATTTCTGGGTCATTTTTGTACAGTGGGCTGCACGACGGCCTCACATTGAGAAGGTTCCTGGTTCAAATCCCTATCACAGTGTGGAGTCTGCATGTTCTCCCCGTGCATGTCTCCCCGGGTGAACTGGAGACTCTAAATTGCCCGTAGGTGTGACTGTGAGTGTGGCTGCTTGTCTGTCTCTATATATCAGCCCTGTGATTGGCTGGTGAACAGTCCAGGGTGTAACCCCGCCTCTCGCCCAATGAAAGCTGGGATCGGCTCCAGCCCCCCGCGACCACATGGAAAAAGGGGTATGGATAATGGATGGATGAATATTTGGACATGTTTATGGATAGTAATGACACTCAGTTACACAAACATTTGTGAAATTTCTTCGATAGAAACCGGCTGTACAGACCGAGACATAATCCTTAATGGATCAAAGCGGGTCCATTAAAAGCTCTTCTTGTGACTCCTGTTAAATGTGTCTGACAACATCACAGAACGCACCCCAACAGAGAGAGACCTTTATGTTATAGAGGAACATGATTTTTTTTTTTTTAACCAGACCGACTCTGCGGCTGAAAACCAAAAAGATCACCCTCGTTTTGGAACGCACTTTACCCGCTTGGTATTTCACCTCACTATGGTTATATTTTCTCTTCTTTTTCACTTAGTTTGTGTTTGCAACATTCACGAGTTTGAATATCGTCCAATCACTGAATTGTATCCACTCCTAAACTCACCTGCGCGCTGTCATTGGCTGGAGGAAACACACCACCTCCGCCCAGAAACGACCCGAGTCAAACCAGAACAAACCAAGCACAGTCAGCACCACACATGTACGGACGCCCATAAGGGACAATTGAACAGCTTTACTTTAGTATAAGTCAATATTTTATTGTTTTGGGGGAAAAGCTGCTGAGTCTATCTTTAAGCGTCTAATTTAAATCAACCAATCATCCACCTTCTTTCTTCAGTCTTTTTTAAGTGTTTTCTATTTATGTTGCTGATTTTCCTCGATGTCGAGTCTTGAACAAACACAGAGACTGAACACTGAGCAGCCTGTCTGTCTGCAGAGCTTTGTTCTGACTCAGAGAGGACATGAAAGAAGGAAAGTTAATGAGATTTTTTTCCCCCCCACAAAGCAGAAAACGAAGCAGAAGCTTAACCGGACTCCAGCTGTGTGACTCAGCCTGCAGGTGAGAGGACAGGTGAAGAGGAAGACCCTCCTGATGCTGAAGGTGAGGATGATGATGATGATGATGCAGGTCTCTGTGTGCATCTGCAGGTGAACATTTCAGTGTAAACTTATTAGAGGGATAACCCCTTAAGATGAACCATCTGGTTTTGAAGGGGGTCCTTAAAGTGACTGTGGGGCCTGTCAGAGTCTCCATCCATCACTGCAGGACGGAGCTGACTGCTCCACTGTGGGAGGTCTCTCATATTTATCAAAGGAGGAGGGGTCGGGGGCAGTCTCCCCATTAACCAATCACAACTCTGATTTTACCCTCCACAGGCTGCAGACAGAGGGATCGTTCTGCTGCATTCAAAAGCGTGGGAAATCCCACAATGAGAGACAAACCAGCACACTGTAGGTTTTTGTCTTTATGAGTAACATTTATAAAATATTTTGTATTTACAACGGACTCTGTAGCTTTGTACCCCACTACCATGTCATTCTTTTTTTTTTTTTGTCACATCTGGACTCAGGAGACACCCCCCCAACCCCCCTCCCGTCCGACAGGTATAGTCTCCCGCTGTGAGGTGCATGTGTGAACAACCTGATCAGGAGGATGACACCACTTGTTTGAACTTAATCTTCATGTTCATCTGAATCAAACCAGAAGTGACCAAAGTAGGACGAGAGGGAGGATTACTTTCTCTGTCCTCATTAACAGACTTGTCAATCACAGGTAGCCCCGCCCTGAGCCCTTCCCTGCTCATCTACTTGACTTTAATGCTGAGAGGTCAGACTACACAATCTTATGTCTCTGTGTCAGATGAGGTGATCACAGGGCCATACATTTGTGCGGTGACTTGACCAACAGACATGACAGACTACAGGGTGGTACTCAACCAATTGACATGACCGACAGGAGGGAAAAGGGGCGGGGCTAGACAATGGACTGTAAACAAACAAAAACCGTTGTTGCCAGAGCTCTACAAACTTTTCCTCTGCCTCATAGTTTCCTCTGGGGCTGATGGCTCCTGAAACTGTACGTCTGACGGATAAGGCTTGAATCGTGTTTAGATCTTGTAGTCTAACCTCTGCATTAAAGGAAACATTATTTACTAAATGAGCATCATGCTGTATTAAGGAAGACTTGAAACTAGAGATCGAGACCATAAACTTGTTTAATGAGGGAATAAAAAAACTGAGAAGTAGGAACATTTTATCGTAGACTTCTATATAATCTGACAGTGAAGTCGCCCCCTGCTGGTCATTAGGAAGAATGCAGGTTAAACGCACTAGGAGGGGCTACATTCATTTATTAGAAAGAGTCTGAGTAAAAAGAGGATTAACTAAAGTTTTTGTTGTAAAAAGAATTAATCTGATTTTTTTTCCGACTGCAAGTGAAGGCAGCATCTCTCAGTGACGTCACCAGAGAGTGAGGGAGGGGGCTCCTCCGTTAAGTGAGTGTGTGTATCATACTGTGCGTGTTTGTGTATGTGTGTGTGTGTGTGTGTGTGTGAGAGGAGAGAGAGAGAGAGAGAGGGGCAGCTCTCTGCTTCTGTCAGTGTGTGAGGATTCACTGATCCGGACTGAGCGGAGGACTCGGGGGACTCGGAGGACTAACTGAGTCCAGGTTCACTGAATCAGTGCTGCAGCCTGTGGAGCCTCTTCATCCTCTGCACCATCATCATCATCACCACCAGCAGCAGCTGCGGCGTGTGAAGCTGCAGACACAGCAGGTCTGTCTGAGTGAGTATCACACACACACACACACACACACACACACACACACACACACACACACACACACACTGAGCTTCATGCTGAAGTTTGATGTTGAAGCTGCAGGTTTCATGTTCACACCTGACAGCAGCTCAAAAGGCTGCCAGCTGGCTCACACACTTATCGATCCCAGCTGATCACACACTTAATATATCTGATCAAAGAGCAGAACAGGCTGTCATCACACTGATTTATTTATTTTCAGCCATTCAAACATCACATTTCAAATCTCAGCATCCTTTCTGCGCTCTCACGTGCGCTATCTTCACCCGGGCGTCACGCACGAGGAGATCGCGTGTGGTCCTCATAGATGATGAGTACAGGTGCAGCTGATGCAGACAGTGAGGTCAGTTTATCTCCCTGTCATCGGGTCTGCAGGTGTGTGTGTGTGTGTGTGTGTGTACAGTGACACAGTGAGGTAATGATGAGCTTAAAGAAGAATCTATTGTTATAAAGATGTAAAGAGTGATTGTCAGTCTGTTTGTATTGATTTCTCAGGGTGTGTGCATGTTGGATGCTGCGGTTTCAGCACGTCACATTGTGGGGAAAAATAAGCGATTCATATTTTCGTCCATTAAACATTACTCCCTATTGAGCTATGCATGAAATTTAGAGCATGCATGTTTTTTTTTTTTACTGCAATAAAGCAACTTGAGCAAAGACTTTTCTGCATTTTTACATCAACTTAATTGAATATTAGTAACAAGTCTGAGAATATTTCTTGGAAAAAAAGGCAACAATCTCTGATTCCAGCTTCATAAAGATCCCATATTATCCTCATGTTTACCTTTCACATTGTCAGTCTGTGAAACCTTTAGAAAAAAAACCTCCTTATTTATCTGATACTGGCGTTAAAAACCTCTCTCTCAGCCTCTGCCTGACACAGTTTGTTTCAGCTGCTGTCTCTTTAAGCCCCCCTTCTTGGGGGAGGCAGAAGGCTGCAGGGCTGCCAGGGGAGGGCTGCTGTCCAGTGCTGGGAGAAGAGAGCCTATGTAAGAGGTTTCAGCTGCTCATGTAGAGGCTTGAAGCCGTCATAAAAAGATTCTTGGTTTCATATCAGGGAACTCTCGTGTGATTTGAAGAACGAGCCCTTTAGCGCCCTCTGCAGACTCATCCTTGGGATTACTCCGACATACGCTTACCTCATGATCTGAAACTTTGCCCACGTTTAGTATTCAGGATTTCACAGTGGTGATTCCAGAGGCAAAAGATCTCACAGAAACTCATGTGAACGAATGTGACTTTAGAAGACAAACAAATATAGAGGATGATCAACATGGTCAGCTGGCTTCATGAGACTTCAAAAAGGCGCTCGTGTTGTTGCCATTTGTTCCGCTTGGCTCGAGGCTCAGTTGTGTTTAAGTTCGCTGCCACGTGTGTGAGCTGTAAACGTGCACAACATCCGACTGATGACACTTCCCGGTCTGCTCGTTCTCGTTGGCTAGTGTGGGTTTTCCGGCCTGATCTGGAATCGTGAATATCAAACGACTCTTAATTATTCTACTGACACCGCACATTTGTGGATTACTTGACTTGAGGAGAAATGATTGATTGCAAAGTCTAAGGTGCGGCAAATCAGGCCCAAAATCAGGCTTAAATCGTCTCGTGTGTAACCACCCTACGAGGCATCACCCGCATATTTTCAAATCAAACGACACCAGCAAGTGGTAGCAAGGTGTACGGCGTAAGGCTCCGTCGGTATTCATGCATATCGTATTAATTCACATCACTCTCTTCAAGGACACCAGCGGCTTTAACCCACAGAAAACACAAGTTGTTGATGTACTGCTGCCTCGATCAAACTCACAAATGGAGGCAGTAGTAGATCAGCAACTCTCGTGTTTAATGGCGTCTGGTGTCTTTGAAGAGAGCGATGTAATGTCAGTTTGTGGTTAAAGAAATCATCTTCCTTTTAACAAAAAAGGTCTCTCTCTTTGGGGATGCTTTCGGGTTAAATGTTACACTCTTAAGAATACCGATCTGATCCTGCAGGGGCAAAAACCAGAACCTTTAGTGGACGCACTTTGTTTCCTTTAAGGGTTGTGTTGCAGCCATTACAGACGGTTTCACTGCTGCCGGATGAAACGATCTTCTAGAGCAATTCATTCAAAAGTGTTGTTCCCTATTTGACACTGTTTGACTCAGATTACAGAGCACAGGTTTAAACATACCACCATTTAGAGCCTCTTCAAAGTGAAGCGCTCGGCTAACCGCAGCGTGTGTGTGTCTCTGTCCGTGGTGCTGAAGCGCGTCTCTGAAGTCGGCTGTTATGGAGACAGAACGACCCAGTACAGCTCGTTGCCTACCAATAAGCTGTGTGTGTGTGTGTGTGTGTGTTTCTGTGTGAATATATGAAAGTGTTGGAACATTTTTAGTTTGCATTTATTTGCCTCTCATTTCCATTTTTTCTCTCTCTCTCTCTCTGTGTGTGTTGTCTTTCGGCTGTCTCAGTCACACAGAGAGTTGGGAGAAGAGGTGTGTGTGTATCTCAGCGTTTTGCTCAAGGACAGGTGTTCTCGCTGGGATCAAACCTGACACTGTGATGGGGGGGGGAGAGAGTGGGGAGGGGTTCTGGAAAGGTCTCTGCAGCAGAAATCAAACACCTTTCGAGCAGCTGCTTCACTGAGAGGGGATAATCTGTAAGCTGAGGAGAGAGGGAGTCTGTGAGGATCTATGGATCATACAGGATGTCTGGACTCTTCTCTGTCACACTGACACACACACACACACACACACACACACACAAACTGAGACACCGCTAAATACTCCAACTTCTCCAACAGGCGTCTTCTCCATCTTTTCTCTATAGAAGTTAAACTTCTGTTTAAGCCTGAACTTTGCCGTGTTTTGCGAACATACCCGGACCACATTTTATAAAATTAAGACTGTGACAAAGTGAACTTTGGCCATAAGAGCTGCGCGTGTGTGTGTGTGTGCGTGTGTGTGCTACATTTAAAGAATCACTGGGTCGTCAGACGCTTCATTTTCCAGTTTCTCTCCTCCCCTAAGAGTAAACTGTATTTCTTTGGGTTTTGGACGGATCATTTACTCGAGACCAGGATCGATATTTCCCCATTTTCTCATCGCTGAGATCAAGTAAAATGATGAAAAAGCTAAAAGGAAAGTAACAACTTGGGTTTCAGCTGCGGCCCTGGTGGCAGGTGTATTTGAAGGGGGGGGGGGGGGGGGGTTAGCAGCCTGACGTGTCCCTTCTTTAGGGCTCAGGAGATCACAACAAAAAAGGGGAGACAACATCAAGTTAAAGTTGAAATAACTCTAAGAAATTAGACAAATACACTTTCTGCAGTGAGGTGGCTTCAAAGTATCAGAGCCTGATATTGTTGTGAAATGATTTGCCTTTGTATCAACGCTACATGAAATTCAACACATTCAAAATATCAGCAAAAGAGCGGAGAAGAACATAGTGGCAAAGACATAATGAAGCTGTTTTATGTTGTGAGTCTGTAGTCTTATTCCAGTCTCACATCGGCTCACCTCACTGAGTTCATGCGGAAATGTCCTCTGGGGTTGGGAGGAAAAATTCTGGGAAAAGTCTGGGTGAAAGATTTGGCTGTTTGCATGCACACATGCAGCTCACCCCGAAATATTTCTGGATGATGTGTGGTAATGTGAAAGCACGATTTTAATATTCTGCCGCAGACTCAGAGATCTGAACACCAGCTCATATAATCTCACTTACACAATTGTTTCTCTGTTTGCTACTCGCCTGTATGGACACAGAGAGCTGAAGCCTCATGTATTCACTGAATGTTCTGAATGACGACTGGACCCTCTGTTATTAGAGGTGATCAGAGTGCATGCTGGGACACGCTCCAGCCCTCCATTAGCTCCCGATCAGAGCTGGATCATCATGTCGTATTGTTTCACACGCGGTGTTTCTCATTTCGGCCTCTTGTCCATTCTGTTGATAATGGCTCTCTCTTTGTCAAAGAGATGATTATCTGCTACACGTCAGCGTGTGACTGTTTTTCTACCGTCACACACTCAAATGTTATGTTTGATCAGAGCCCCTCGCTGTGTCCGTCCTGCTGCTGTTAAAGTGGAACACGGTTTTAAAGCAGCTGCTGTTTGAGAGAAACAAATCTTTAGTTCATGGTTACACAATAATCTTTGAATGAAAATTAAAAACATCTCAATGAAACGATGTATTTATTCATGTCTTCTGCTCTGTTCTATTTGTTCCATCTGTGTTTAAATCACATCACAGTCCACCTTAAATCACATCACAGTCCACCTTAAATCACATCACAGTCCACCTTAACTCACATCACACAGTCCACCTTAAATCACATCACAGTCCACCTTAACTCACATCACACAGTCCACCTTAAATCACATCACAGTCCACCTTAACTCACATCACACAGTCCACCTTAAATCACATCACACAGTCCACCTTAAATCACATCACAGTCCACCTTAACTCACATCACACAGTCCACCTTAAATCACATCACAGTCCACCTTAACTCACATCACACAGTCCACCTTAAATCATATCACAGTACACCTTAAATCACATCACACAGTCCACCTTAAATCACATCACAGTCCACCTTAACTCACATCACACAGTCCACCTTAAATCACATCACAGTCCACCTTAAATCACATCACACAGTCCACCTTAAATCACATTACACAGTCCACCTTAAATCACATCACACAGTCCACCTTAAATCACATCACAGTCCACCTTAACTCACATCACACAGTCCACCTTAACTCACATTACACAGTCCACCTTAAATCACATCACAGTCCACCTTAAATCACATCACAGTCCACCTTAAATCACATCACAGTCCACCTTAACTCACATCACACAGTCCACCTTAAATCACATCACAGTCCACCTTAACTCACATCACACAGTCCACCTTAACTCACATCACACAGTCCATCTGAAATCACATTACACCGTCCACCTTAAATCACATCACAGTCCACCTTAAATCACATCACAGTCCACCTTAAATCACATCACAGTCCACCTTAACTCACATCACACAGTCCACCTTAAATCACATCACAGTCCACCTTAACTCACATCACACAGTCCACCTTAAATCACATCACAGTCCACCTTAAATCACATCACAGTCCACCTTAACTCACATCACACAGTCCACCTTAAATCACATCACAGTCCACCTTAACTCACATCACACAGTCCACCTTAAATCACATTACACAGTCCACCTTAAATCACATCACACAGTCCACCTTAAATCACATCACAGTCCACCTTAACTCACATCACACAGTCCACCTTAACTCACATCACACAGTCCACCTTAAATCACATCACAGTCCACCTTAAATCACATCACACAGTCCACCTTAAATCACATCACAGTCCACCTTAACTCACATCACACAGTCCACCTTAAATCACATCACAATCCACCTTAACTCACATTACACAGTCCACCTTAAATCACATCACAGTCCACCTTAAATCACATCACAGTCCACCTTAAATCACATCACAGTCCACCTTAACTCACATTACACAGTCCACCTTAAATCACATCACAGTCCACCTTAACTCACATCACACAGTCCACCTTAAATCACATCACAGTCCACCTTAAATCACATCACAGTCCACCTTAACTCACATCACAGTCCACCTTAACTAGAATTACTCAGTCCACCTTAAATCATATCACAGTCCACCTTAAATCATCACTCAGTCCACCTTAAATCATATCACAGTCCACCTTAAATCATCACTCAGTCCACCTTAAATCATATCACAGTCCACCTTAACTCACATTACACAGTCCACCTTAAATCACATCACAGTCCACCTTAACTCACATCACACAGTCCACCTTAAATCACATCACAGTCCACCTTAAATCACATCACACAGTCCACCTTAAATCACGTCACACAGTCCACCTTAAATCACATCACACAGTCCACCTTTAATCACGTCACACAGTCCACCTTAAATCACATCACAGTCCACCTTAAATCACATCACACAGTCCACCTTAAATCACATCACAGTCCACCTTAAATCACGTCACACAGTCCACCTTAAATCACCTCACAGTCCACCTTAAATCACATCACACAGTCCACCTTAAATCACATCACAGTCCACCTTAAATCACATCACAGTCCACCTTAAATCACATCACAGTCCACCTTAAATCACATCACAGTCCACCTTAAATCACATCACAGTCCACCTTAAATCACATCACAGTCTACCTTAAATCACGTCACACAGTCCACCTTAAATCACATCACAGTCCACCTTAAATCACCTCACAGTCCACCTTAATGCTGCATTCATGTGCTGCTCGGGTGGTCCAAGTTTCCGAGTTTGGAAGTCGTTCTTCAAGTGATTTCAGTTCGGAGAGTCTGAATGTTGTAACAACAGCAAAAAAACAGCGTTGATGGTATGAAGAAGATCAGTGGAATGTGACTGTTAAAAGTTATATTTGAGCAAAAAGTTGATGTGCAATACCTGAATTAATTAAAAGTATGTTAACATTAACAAAACATATTTTGCCCCCCATTTGATGACGATTCTGACGTCAAGTCGTGCACCTCATTCTTTTCCGAGTTTCCGACTTGTTGTTCCGACTTGAGCAGGTGTTCATGTGCATTTTACAACTCGTAAACTCGTTTTTCCGATTTGTCCGACACCACATGAATGCAGCATAACTCACATCACACAGTCCACCTTAAATCACAACAAATAGTCCACCTTAAATCACATTACATAGTCCACCTTAAATCACATTACATAGTCCACCTTAAATCACATTACATAGTCCACCTTAAATCACATCACACAATCCACCTTAAATCACATCACAGTCCACCTTAAATCACAACAAATAGTCCACCTTAACTCACATTACATAGTCCATCTTAAATCACATCACACAATCCACCTTAAATCACATTACATAGTCCATCTTAAATCACATCACACAATCCACCTTAAATCACATTACATAGTCCACCTTAAATCACATCACAGTCCACCTTAAATCACAACAAATAGTCCACCTTAAATCACATCACACCGTCCACCTTAAATCAAAACAAATAGTCCACCTTAAATCACATCACACCGTCCACCTTAAATCACAGCACCTAGTCCACCTTAAATCACAGCACCTAGTCCACCTTAAATCACATTACACAGTCCACCTTAAATCACATCACAGTCCACCTTAAATCACATCACACCGTCCACCTTAACTAGCATCACACAGTCCACCTTAAATCACAGCACCTAGTCCACCTTAAATCTAAATTGAATCTCGCTGCAGTCGGATATCAAACCTGTTTCCTCTGGGTGAGAATCCCAGACGGACTCGAGGACCACTTCCTGTTATCTGACGCAGACAGTCTGACACAGAGTTTCACCGTCAGTCACCTGGAGATGTATCTGACTCAGTTTCTGATCCTTTGAAGGCCTCTCCTGTTTGACTGATGTGAAACTCCAGATGATAAAATAATAAATCCCACCTGTGACCTCTGACCTCTGAATCTTTCTCAGCCATGTTTTCTGTGAGCCTGAAGATGTTGAAGCTTTAGAGACACTTTATCTTTTTTTTGTTTTTCCTAGAGTGGGTCAGTGTTTCTTTCTCCTCTGCTGATGCTCGGTTCTTGAACAAAATGACTTGAGATCTGAGATTAAGGGGGTGCAGTTACAGCGTTATGGGTTATGAACAGACAGGTCACATACACCTGTCGTGACCATTAGATCATGGATGTGGTCAACACGATATCTCTAGTCTCTGTTGAAAGCCTGAGATCGTTATTTTTGTGCATCCACTCAATCGAAGATGCAGAAATTCAAAATGAGGGTGCAATGCAATCACATACAGATGAAAGTTTTTTTTTACCTCAAGTTTAAAATCCACTGACTTTAATGTTACGTTGCATCCGCTTGTCCTCCTGAGACCCTCAGTCTCACAGGGAAAAAGTCCCGCTGTGAGGCGCATGTGTGAACAAGCAAGTCAGGAAGATGTCAGGGGCGGTCTGTCCGAGAATTTTCTAGAAATTTTCAGGAGTGCACGTGTGAAAATGTCTAGAGAGAACGATCATAAACACGTCATGTCTGCTGAAGTGCTGCAGCCGTGTGAACATGCATCTGTCTGTGGCTGCTGATCTCAAAGCAAGTAAGAGAGCAGACACAGACAGATGTGATAAAACTGATGGAGGAGGAGGAAGAGGAGGAGGAGGAGGAGGAGGAGGAGGAGGAGCAGCAGCAGGGTCAGAGAGGAGGTTAAGGTTATCTCCCAAAACACCTGCAGGATTCAGTCCAATCTGCAGCTCCACAAATAATCCCAAATCACAAGATGAACTCTTTAACCGATGCGATCAGAGCTCAGACGGGAGCCGTTTTTGTTCTGCTTCAGACCTTTTCTCCAGCAGAAAGGTTCCAGCTGTGACAAAAGCTTTCAGCCGAATTATCAGCACAGCAGAGCGGCTCATTCACATCCAAAAAAAAAAAAAAAACATGAAATATTCCCGTGATTACACAGAGGCAGCTTTCAGTGAACGGCATAAATAGATCAAGAAGGAAGACAATCATGTGTTTACAACATTTCAGACAGAGGGAACACTGCTTAAAGATTCAATTCATGACACTCCCTAGGTATGGTTATCTTGCTCTTTCACTCAGGTGTTTCTATATGTAGTCTGAAATGTTTTTCCTCGACAAAAACTGTCTCCTGACGGCTTGTTATCTCTGTCCCTGATCAAACCAACTCCTGTTGAACATGTTTCAAATGATTTCAGAGATTAGCATGAATCTATTATCGTCCTACACTTGGCCATGCAGAGCCATAGTGCTGCAGAGAGTCTGAATATGAAGTGTCGTTCTGCAGCTGATCAGACTGGAGATCAGTTAATATTCAGAACCAAATCTAATCGCAGCCAAACACCTGATCTGTGCCTCGCTGAGCTTGGTGTGCTCCAAAAGGTGACAGATGGCTGAGTAGATGCAGCGACGTTTTCTGACATAATTATGGAGAAACGAAACGAGACACAACTCGTAGTAGCTTAGTCAATCGGTGCAAATGCAGAACCAGGAAGTCAGTGCAATGTCAGCTCTGTGTGCAGGTGTGTTTGTGCATCCTACACCTTCCCACAGGACAGAGTCGTGTGAGTGTATTTCTGGGCTCTTGTGCTCCGTCCAGACTCTGGTGAAGTTGGAGAGCTTTTTGAGCTCAAAGAGAGACAGGATCTGACATGCAGCCAGGACCCGAGCTCTCAAACGGTCCAAACACACGGTCACACGCGCTGTCAGAACACAAGCTTCATGGTGTCTGCACAAGATGGAGAAGAAAATGTTATTTTTACACTCAGCAGGCTTCAGAGATTAACAAACTAACCCAGAAACAGTTATCAGAGCATCAAGGGGTTTAATAACTGCATCATTCAGATTTAAATTGAATTAATCTCTTCATTAATTGGCTTGAAAATGCAGATAAATCAGATAATCTCTCAGATAATAAATCTTAATCAGCCCCCTGACACTCTGTAATTTGTCCTGCAGCAAAAAATTTGGTTTATTTTCCTTCAGTATTAAACACAAAGTCCCAGTTTGCTTCACTGAAAGTTATTCTCTCTGATGAAACATGTTGTTACTTTAAGTTGCCTTATTCAAATAATAGCTGAATACTTGATGTGGTTCAGTCGATAAAATTGACCTTGTAACCATCAATCCTCACAGAGCGTCTCTCTCCTCACAGAGCGTCTCTCTCCTCACAGAGTGTCTCTCTCTCTCTCTCTCCTCACAGAGCGTCTCTCTCCTCACAGAGCGTCTCTCTCCTCACAGAGCGTCTCTCTCTCTCTGCTCATAGAGTGTCTCTCTCTCTCCTCACAGAGTGTCTCTCTCTCTCTCTGCTCATAGAGTGTCTCTCTCTCTCCTCACAGAGTGTCTCTCTCCTCACAGAGTGTCTCTCTCTCTCTCTCTCCTCACAGAGCGTCTCTCTCTCTCTCCTCACAGAGTGTCTCTCTCCTCACAGAGCGTCTCTCTCCTCACAGAGCGTCTCTCTCCTCACAGAGCGTCTCTCTCTCTCTGCTCATAGAGTGTCTCTCTCTCTCCTCACAGAGTGTCTCTCTCTCTCTCTGCTCATAGAGTGTCTCTCTCTCTCCTCACAGAGTGTCTCTCTCCTCACAGAGTGTCTCTCTCTCTCTCGCTCCTCACAGAGCGTCTCTCTCTCTCTCCTCACAGAGCGTCTCTCTCCTCACAGAGTGTCTCTCTCCTCACAGAGCGTCTCTCTCTCTCTCTCCTCACAGAGCGTCTCTCTCCTCACAGAGCGTCTCTCTCTCTCTCCTCACAGAGCGTCTCTCTCTCTCTCCTCACAGAGCGTCTCTCTCTCTCTCCTCACAGAGCGTCTCTCCTCACAGAGCGTCTCTCTCCTCACAGAGCGTCTCTCTCCTCACAGAGCGTCTCTCTCTCTCTCCTCACAGAGCGTCTCTCTCTCTCTCCTCACAGAGCGTCTCTCTCTCCTCACAGAGCGTCTCTCTCCTCACAGAGTGTCTCTCTCTCTCTCCTCACAGAGCGTCTCTCTCTCTCTCCTCACAGAGCGTCTCTCTCTCCTCACAGAGCGTCTCTCTCCTCACAGAGCGTCTCTCTCCTCACAGAGCGTCTCTCTCTCTCTCCTCACAGAGCGTCTCTCTCTCTCTCCTCACAGAGTGTCTCTCTCCTCACAGAGCGTCTCTCTCTCTCTCCTCACAGAGCGTCTCTCTCTCTCTCCTCACAGAGCGTCTCTCTCCTCACAGAGTGTCTCTCTCCTCACAGAGCGTCTCTCTCTCTCTCTCCTCACAGAGTGTCTCTCTCCTCACAGAGCGTCTCTCTCTCTCTCCTCACAGAGTGTCTCTCTCTCTCCTCACAGAGCGTCTCTCTCTCTCCTCACAGAGCGTCTCTCTCTCTCTCCTCAGAGCGTCTCTCTCTCTCTCTCCTCACAGAGTGTCTCTCTCTCTCCTCACAGAGCGTCTCTCTCCTCACAGAGTGTCTCTCTCCTCACAGAGCGTCTCTCTACTCACAGAGTGTCTCTCTCTCTCTCTCCTCACAGAGCATCTCTCTCTCGCTCCTCACAGAGCGTCTCTCTCCTCACAGAGCGTCTCTCTCCTCACAGAGTGTCTCTCTCCTCACAGAGCGTCTCTCTACTCACAGAGTGTCTCTCTCTCTCTCTCCTCACAGAGCATCTCTCTCTCGCTCCTCACAGAGTGTCTCTCTCCTCACAGAGCGTCTCTCTCTCTCTCCTCACAGAGCGTCTCTCTCTCTCTCCTCACAGAGTGTCTCTCTCCTCACAGAGTGTCTCTCTCCTTACAGAGCGTCTCTCCTCACAGAGCGTCTCTCTCTCTCTCCTCACAGAGTGTCTCTCTCCTTACAGAGCGTCTCTCTCCTCACAGAGCGTCTCTCTCTCTCTCCTCACAGAGCGTCTCTCTCTCTCTCCTCACAGAGCGTCTCTCCTCACAGAGCGTCTCTCTCCTCACAGAGCGTCTCTCCTCACAGAGCGTCTCTCCTTATAGAGCTCTGTGTTTCTTGATGTTTCTGCTGTCAGACTCTGAGCTGCGGACAGGATGACGCTTTGTTTAACCTGTGACACAGAGTGGTGATTTTCTCTCGAGGGGGCTCGTCTCTCGTTGTTTTTTTGTGTTCTGGATCAGAGTCCTGTGTTTCTTTGACTTGGACCCCTCTTCCTCTGAGACCTGAGCTCTCTGTGATCTCTCTTTAAAGTCCTCAGTCCTCCTCCAGGCGGCTCTCAGAGGCCTTGAGAGCTGTGTGTGAAGGAGCAGGTCCCTCTGAGAGAAAGCACTCCACACAGTTGTTAGTTTAGAGTGAAGATACGATGATGATAAAGTCAGGAGGTGACTCCAGTCTGGGAACAAAAACACTGAAAGAGGGCTGACACAACACCAGATCTTTAAACCTTTTATGATTCTAAACAATATTGATACGTTTTTAGATACCACAGTGAAACAGAAGTTCATTTCCTGTACACAGACTACATTGCGGAAATTTGACTTGGGCAAAAGCGCAGATTAAACCCAGCTCTCTGCAATTTGTGATATCTCTCCAGCAAACTCTGGGTCTCCTCCCAGTTGGGTGTGCCCAGAAAACCTCCAAAGCGAGGTGTCCAAGAGGCATCCTAATCAGATTCCCAGACCACCTCAACTGGATTCTTTCAGTGAGAAGGAGTAGAGCCTCTACTCGGAGCGCCTCACCCTATCTCTAACGCTGACTCCAGACAGGAAAACTCATTTCAGCCGCAATCTGATTCTTTCTGTCACTATCCAAAAGCTCATGACCACAGGTGAAGGTTGGAGCGAAGACCGACCGGTAAATCGAGAGCTAATCATTAACGAGTCTGTCCAGAGCCTTTCACCATGTGCACCATGCGCACCGACTTATAGACCAGCAGCACCACCACCTGTGGAGGCCACACACAAAATGAAAAACAAATTGTGAAGGAGGAAACAGGAGAATGCCGCTCTGATCTGTGTACTCTGTTTGTCGGCAGTTAAGTAATGATTCACCTGAATCCTATCAGATATCATCCTGATTCCTCTTTTAGTGCATGGAAACACAGCATCCTTCTCCTCCCGCTGCTTTACATTTCCCCGCATCCTTGACTTCTGTGGACGCCTCTCTCTCTCTCTCTCTCTCTCTCTCTCTCTCTGTCTCTCTGGTGTGTATTAGAGTTGATGTCGGAAGCTGTAGAGTCGTCAAACCTCAACCGAAAACAAAACCTGTGCTCCTCCTCTGCAGCGGGAAAATCTCTGAGTTCTTCTCTGTACAGCTCAGAGTTATTACTCCATCATTTAACATCTTCATCACCTCCTCCCTCTCTCTCTCTCTCTCATTTGCATACACCGTTGCTGGAGGTTTCTTTCATCTCCTCTCTATCAGATTGAAGCTGAGAAAATTACATTTCCTCTCCCGTGGAGTTACAAAGCGCTCAAGCTGCAGGTTCAGCAGATCAGGACGCAGCTCGGCTCAGTGGCGGGGTTTTAAACTGTTCAAAGGAAGAAGGGAGCTGAAGAAAGGACAGAGGTCAGGATAACTTATTTATTCTCATAACGAGCTGTGAAGCAGGGCGGAGCAAAGCAGAGTGGCGCGAAGCAGGGGGGGGTTTTGAAGCAGAGCATACTCTGATACCTCTGCGTTTCCTCGTGTCTGGTCACGTCCTGCAGCCTGAACTCAGACGTCCCAGATGATTCTCCCCGAATGAGAATAGACATTCAGAGTTTTTTCTTATTCCGACAATCCAGAGATTTATCTTCAGAGAGAGGACGGCGCTGTTTCAACAGGCTGCAGATAAAAGAGAGGAGATAAGTAGGGAGGAGATGTGTTTCTGTCTCTGAATATTTAAAGACTGTGTGCACGCCGTCAGTCAGCGAGGGGGGGGGGGGGGGGGACGCAAAACTCCTCTCTCAGCTCCATCACTCTCTTTAAAGTAATTGTCATGAACGGTCACTTATAAACACTGAGTGGGAGTTTAATTATACGCACTGATAATAGCTCATATGGTACTTTCAGCAAGTCTCCAGCACCAACTCCGTCAGTAAAGCTGCAGAAACACAAAAGCATTCATATTTAACTAAACTGCAGTCAGTTAAACTTTCACCTGGTGTGGATCTGTGCTAGTTAAATCCTTCTCTTATGAAGCTTCTGAGGCGAAGGAAATGTTGAGTGTGAAATGTTTCCATGCATTCAGAGTTGAGTTGCATTACCGTCGTTTTAACTGCAGTGACACAAGCTTCCAAGTAGACGATATTTAAATTTCCTTTATGCTTGAAAACAGAATGTCAGGCGTCCAATAAGATCAATTCCATCAGTTTTGCAGTGTCTCTTTCTGGTCCTGACAGGGTGTTCTCAAACTATATGTTGCCTTATAGTCCAGCCTCTGGTTTGGGGAGCAGGGAGGGAACACTTCTTCTTACTATCGTGTTGCACACCATCCCTCCTAGATCGGTGCGCAACAAGCCGGACATCACAAGCGACAAAATGTTACATGATCACAGCGGGTCCTGGCAGATTAGACGGTTGCTGTTAGGAAGCGAAAAGCCCAGTCGAAATTGTCAAAATCCACAAATCTCAGAAATGTCTTTATACCCAAGCCAGTCTGATCCTGCATGCAAATATTCTGTATTTATATTCACAATCTGTAAATAGAGATTAACAGGGCACGACCAATATGGGAGATTTTTGGGCCGATACCGATACTGATATTAGGGAGGGAAAAAAAATTAGATTGATGCAGATATACACATTTAATGCGTTGATCCCTCAAATGCACTTGTTACTCCTAGAGAGTGAAAATGCTTGTTAAACTTGGGCTTGGGTGTCTTCAGTGGCTGCAGGAGCTGGGGATCGAGCCCCCCGACCTTCCAGTTAGGAGACGACCGACTCTACCACTTTGCCGCCGCCATCGCCGCCCCTTCTTGTAATCCATTTTGCACACTGTGCTATTCTCCTGAAACTCAAATGAAATGCTTTTTGACAGGTGAATAAATCATGTGATATGCTCATATTGGCCGATATTATCGGCTGGTCGATTAGTCGGTCGGGCTCTAGAGATTACGTTGGTGAGAAGCACACAGGTAGTGGGGATATGTCCATGAAGTTCCAGCAGTAAACAGACCTGGACGACCCCTCTTACATTAACTTTGTATTTTATACGGTGTTGGTTGAATTTACAGGGCAGACACTCAGACGCCTCAGTAACTTCTCTCTTTCTGATATTAGCAACACACAGAAGTTTTCAATGAGACCGTCTCAGTGTCTGACTCAGTCCCCAGTGAGGTGTTCCCGCTTAAATAAAATAATTAACGTGTACACTGTCACAGTTCAGACACAGTTTAAGTAAAACCCTGTGATCCTCAGCGTGTGTGTTCACCAGAGATGAAGAGGAGGAGGATGTGTTGGATGTTCTCGCAGCCTGTCACACACGAACGCACATACACCATACACACACACACACACACACACACACACACACACACACACACACACACACACACACACACACACACACACACACACACACATACACCATACACACACACACACACACACATACACCATACACACACACACACACACACACACACACACACACACACACACACACACACACACACACACACTCACACACACACACACACACATACACAGCACTGTGTTGGTGTGATGGTAACCAGAGGAGACAAACCATCATCAGCCTTAAATGTGAACGAGCATCCACACACAGCACCCGAGTGTGTGAATGGTTGCTAGGCAACAGAATTAGCCAGCATCCAGCTTCATCTTTGACGAGAGGAGAGGCCGCCTTCTGCTGTGTGTCACCTGTCATTGATTTGTGTTCCCTTTGACGTCCAGGGAAAGTTCTGGCAGAGTGATTATTTTTAATTACATTTTTATCACAAAGCATTTAAAAAATTGAATCAGGTTAACTTCAGGTTAATTGTTTAATTAAGGATGATATCCGTCGCTTTTTTTAAATTTTATGGACCATAAAACTTATCTGCTGGACACATTGAAAGAAATACAACAGAATTTTTCTTTTTCACAAAAAAGTGCAGAAAAAAACTGCCTGACTTAAGGAATAGAGCTATCCGGGCGCTGGTAGCCTAGTGGTTAATGTGGGCGCTCCATGTACGGAGGCTACAGTCCTCCAAGCGGGCGGCCAGGGTTCCCCGCTTGTCATTCCCCACTCTCTCTCTCCCCAATTTCAGACTCAATCCACTGTCCTATCTCTAAATAAAGGCATAAAAAGACCCCACCCCAAAAAAAAAAAAAAAAAAGTAGAGCTGTCATATTACATGTCCTGCAGAGGGCGCTCTAACTGCAGCGGAGGAAGGCTGGTGGTGCTAGCACTGCTAATATTAGCCACACTCTGCAAACCAAAATACATCATTAACCTGAAGACAATTTTAGAGAAATGTGCTTTGGCAGTTTTGCCCATTAGACTAGAGCCTTTATCTCAATGCTGTGTAGTTCGACAGAATCACAATAACAAAAGTTTGGAGAAGAACAGAAAACATAAAGCATCCTTTTAGTTACGTGCGCGGTCGTGTGCAGACAGTCTATGCACAGTGCATCAGTCACCACCCTCTCTTACTGACTCGAGGTGAATTCTCCAGAGAATATCCTGCTGCGTTCGCTCATCAGCTCATTCGGACTTCGTGCAGAAAAAATACTAGGAGGAATTTCTGGGTAAAGTCTGAGTGAAAAAAAATTCAGCTGTTTGCGTTCACACATGCAGCTCCTCCTGGAAATATCAGGAGTTTTCTGCAAGTGTGAAAGCACTACTACAAAGATTTGTCTTTACATCGACTCTTTACAGTCTGTGGCTTTTGGACCTTTTATGTTATTTGTTCTTTCCTATTTAATATGTTGTTGAATGTAGTCAACAAGAAAGCCTATAGGGGGTGCTAGTGAGGCTTTAGGGATTGTATTTGTGGTCATTTCAGAATCTTAGAAATAGGCACCAGATATACTATCAGAAATCTTCAGTAGGTCTGAAATAGACTGAATCATCTTTGTTTTTTCTAACAGTGACTTTGTAGTCCCGGTGCTCTCTGTCAGAGGATTACTCTCTGCAGCCGAGCTCAGAAACTGAACCCGTCGCTCTGACAGACATTTCACACTGTCTCCCCTCAGGCGGCAGCTACAAAGGCAGCTGTTGCACTCTGGTCATAGCCATTTAGTCAGAGCTGCATGTTGTGATTCTGTGCCGCTGCATGCACTGCAACATAGCACCATATTCGACGTTTTTCAAATGAGAATGAAATGGAATTTCTGCCTCGTTGTTCCACAGCTGATTGAGGTTTAAAGTGGAGCATGAAATAGGTGACTGTGAGTCTGCAGTGATGCACAGTGTTTGGATCATTTACATGCAGTTTCTGCAGCCTGATCTCACATTCACTCATCTATCTCTGCTGCTGCATGCTGCTGCTGCTGCTAGCTCTTTATGCTTCTAAAACGTGTTTTTAATACTAGATGTAGAGAACAGAAAAAAAGCTTCAGTCCTCCTGTTTCTTTTTTTTTATCAGGCCTCGGCAGTAGGTCAACACAAGTGATTGTCTCCTTTAAATTGTGCAGCAATTAAGCCTCCTGGAGCACAGGATGAAGTGAACCTTAAGGTCCCCGTGTGAGCCGTGCGGAGTGCGGCTCTTTGTTGGCTGATGGTTTTCCAATAAACTGATGTATTGATTCACCCAGAGACCATTCAGAGCCTCTTTTCTATTTAGGGCTTTATTAAGAGAGGAAAAACCAGCCTGTGCTCTCCAGCACTTCGCTCAAGTATTTTAGGATTTCTGTTCTTTCTGTTCCATTAAATACATTCCAGCGTTAAAAGGATTGTTCTGCATTGTTGGAGTGGGGTTGTATGAGGTACTTTTCAATAGTCAGTGTATGAGCCGCAGGAGCTGTCGGTCAGCTCGGCCCCTCTAAGGAGAGATCGGCTTCGAGTGCAGGCATGGAGTCTAGTCTATTTCATCGCTCCAGACCACATACAACGTCATTTAGCTTATTTTAAGAACAAAACATCCCCAAAAATCAATGAGGATGTAAGCATGTGCTCTATTAAGAATGTTTTCCAGTGCTTCACTTTACTGTGAGTAAGCCACTTTGAACTTAGCACACCACATGTGTTCCTCTGCCTGCAGCACCCGGGTCTATATCGTCCCAGTTTGAGATAATCTAAAGCAACTAGTGATTAAAATCACAGTGAAACTGAACTTGGAGAGTATCTAACGGCCATGTCGTCATGCATTTCAAACTAAAACTGGATAGAACAAATCACAAAATAGAAGGCAGGACATAGTGTTTGGATGAATTTGATTGGATCATAAGTTTCCACAAAGCTTCTTAATTGGTCGAAAAATTTGTATGCAGGAAACTATTTACTTGGGAAAGTAACTTGAGCGTTATTTTTTTTGTTTCAAACATTGCAGTGTTGCTGTAGCAGATTTGTGCTGGGACAACTCAAGACCTTTGAGACGTCCATTATCACCAGAACATTATCCCCGACAGGTTGTGCAGCCTTTTGAAGTGCGGAAGCATGCAGCATCACTTTAGCTACATGTGGCTAATTGTACAGTGATGTAAACAAAGCACAGAGGTTTTAATTACGCAGCATACAACAGAGCATCGTGCTGGATTGTTTGTGTTTTCATGCTGTGTCTCTGCAGCTCCTCTCTCTCCTCTGATGTTTCTCCTCTCTCTCTGTGTTTTTTTGTTTTCAGGTGGAGGGATGGCGCTCTCCTTCCTTCTCCTCTTCCTCTTCACCGTGCTGTTCTCCCTCAGCGTGTCAGCGTATAATACATCAGCTGGTAATAACTCTGTGTGTGTGTGTGTGTGTGTGTGTGTGTGTGTGTGTGTGTCTGACACCGTGACTCTGATACAAAAGATGCTCTGTGAGCTGCTGTGTCTGTGAATGTGTGATTATGTGCACTCTGAGGTCGACAAAAATGTTGATACTTTTGGATAGCACATGTTTTAATAGGTTACAATCTGTAGTTGTAATGATGACTAAATAAAGTAATATTCAGGAAAATTAACCGTTAGCGAGCAGGAGTGATGATGATGTTTTTATCATGCACCCTGGGTGTGATTTCAGGGCGAACCTCAACAGAACAGGACATCACACACCCACTAAATAAGCACCTTACTCCTCTGGGCAAATGTACAGAGCACTGAGGTGCAGCAAGGCTCTCTTCAGGAAAAGCCGTGTGTGTTTGTATGGACTGTGTAATGCACTCTGTGCTGTCAAAGCTGTACAGCGCTGTGGAGAAGTATTTCCCATTTAGGACAGTAAAGTCTAAAGTCTGATGAAAATGCTTCTTGTGTTGTCTGCACGCTATGAGTCACCAGTGTGTTATTGGCCTCTCATTTGAAGGGACGGATTGTAAGTTAAAGTTTGTGCAGGATTGATAAGAAGGCAAACATTCTTATAATACCCAGCATCCCGTCTGACATGGATAGCCTCCTGCTGTTTCGGACATGTGTGGACGAAAGAGAAACTAGTGAGTGCACGTCCGGGTAAAATGCATCCAAGTGCAAGACAAGAAATGTACGAACTGCAGAAGAAAAGGAAAAAGCTCGGCACACTGTTCAGCTCCCAATGGGCAATATTTTTTTAACCAGTTTTGAGCTTGAGATGATGTTAAAGAGGACATATTATCCCCCTTCTCCACCTTTTCAAACAGTCCCCCTGTTGGTTTAAATGAAACATCTGTGCTGTGCTTTGGTCAAAATATAACATGAATCAAGCACCAGAGGAGGTTTGTGACCCTGTATAAACCAGCTCTCTCAGAACACTCCGTTTTGGTGTGTGTGTCTCTTTAAATGCAATGACCCCCCCTGAGTTTTCCCCGTAGACATCACTCCTTCACTAGCGAGAATAAAAATGGGCAAAAGTGTTGTTCTAGGCTGGTGGTGGAGTCCATGGGTGGAAATATAAGGAGAGGGGAGGGTTTTTCTTTTTCCCACTGTGACATCACAAGGAGAGCACATTTGAAACAGAGCATTTTTCTCTGTGTTGTAAGACTTATGCAGATCACAAACAAAGAACTGGATGGGTTTATTTCACATTTTGTGGGTCAGTAGACACTCAGGTTACCCAAATATATGTTCAGAAACACTGTAGAAGTGGATTTTTCATAATATGTCCCCTTTTATATGAAAGCAACTCAGGATTATTTTGTAGATTTTCTAGAAACTTTCAGGATTGCATGTGTGGAAGCGACTACTGACGGATGTCTGCGTGTTGGTCCTGCAGGTCTCAGCCTTCTCCCCTCGGTCATATCCGTCAGCCTGGAACATTTAAGTGCTGCCGAACATCGGACAGGCACCATTTCCTCCTCTAACAGCCCGTTTGGCAGTCAGACTGATCCCACGTTTATAGAGCGACGGGAGCTCAGAGCTCTGATGAATATTTGCTGTAAACTCGACGTGATGATTACGGAGGCTTTTGTACGGCGCTCACACTCTGACACTAATGCTCCCAGGCAGATGTCACATCTCTGTAACACAGACATAAACCTGCACACAGATTACCCAGCTGTCATTTCCCTCTTTGAGCAGAGCAGTGGGGGGGTCCGAGGGGTGTTTGCTAGTGGAGTCACGTCTGCTGGTCTTTCCTGGACTCTGCTGAGAGATGTGCTGCCTGTTTAGTAATTAGGGTTTTACACTGTGGGTGTACCTGCAGTGTGTGTGTGTGTGTGTGTGTGTGTGTGTGTGTGTGTGTGTGTGTGTGTGTTTGTGCGGGGGGGATTATAGAGTGATACTGTGCAGGTAATGAAAAACAGAAAACATACCTGTGATGTCTCTCCTGTGAAATGAAGCTTTTACAGTAAAATACCTGCACAGAGAGGAGGAGCAGCTTCTTCAGGACTCATTGCTTTCATCTGTAATGGACTTCACATGGTGGTAGTGTAAAGGACAGAAGGGGTGTGTGTGTGTGTGTGTGTGTGTGTGTGTGTGTTTGTCTGCATGTGCGGAGGTCACTCCCCATCTACATCAAAGCTAAACTGATGTCTTCATCAAAGACTCTGTTACATTCTCCTGTGTGTGTGTGTGTGTGTGTGTGTGTGTGTGTGTGTGTGTGTGTGTGTGTGGTCTGTGTGTGTGTGTGTGTGTGTGTGTGTATGTGTGTGTGTGTGTGTGTGTGGTCTGTGTGTGTGTGTGTGTGTGTGTGTGGTCTGTGTGTGTGTGTGTGTGTCTCTGTGTGTGTGTGTGTGTGTGTGCGTGTGTGTGTGTGTCTCTGTGTGTGTGTGTGTGTGTGTGTGTTTCTGTGCATGTGGTCTGTGTGTGTGTGTGTGTGTGTGTGTGTGTGTATGTGTGTGTGTGTGTGTTTTGTGTGTGTGTTTTGTGTGTGTGTGTGTGTGTGTGTGTGTTCTGTGTGTGTGTGTGTGTGTGTGTTTTGTGTGTGTGTGTGTGTGTATGTGTGTGTGTGTGTGTTTTGTGTGTGTGTTTTCTGTGTGTGTGTTTCTGTGTGTGTGTTTCTGTGTGTGTGTGTGTGTGTGTGTGTGTGTGTGTGTGTGATCTGTGTGTGTGTGTGTGTGTTTTGTGTGTGTGTGTGTGTGTGTGTGTGTGTGTGTTCTGTGTGTGTGTGTGTGTTTCTGTGTGTGTGTTTCTGTGTGTGTGTGTGTGTGTGTGTGTGTGTGTGTGTGTGTTCTGTGTGTGTGTGTGTGTGTTTTGTGTGTGTGTGTGTGTGTGTGTGTGTGTGTGTGATCTGCTCCTATTGAAAGGCTGCTCAGGTTTAGAGCTGGTTATATTCATTCACTTGCTGAATTGTAATCTCTTACAGATTTTGCTCGTGAATAGAGAGCGTGTGTGAGCGAGAGACGTCGATGTTTGGCGTCTCGCTTTTAGTCTCTGGTCCGAGTTGAGTTGACCAATCAGGTTTGAGCATGCTCTGGTTGTATGAAGGAAAACAGTCTGGGAGTTTACAGATTTGCCAGTGGACGACTCTTCACCACCAGGGGGAGAAAGAGCTGGTTCAACCTACTGTTGCCCCGTCTCAACCAAGACGGTCCTGGGGCTTATTTGGAGCCAGTGCAGAATCTGGAACCAGGCTCGAGGCCAGAAAAAAAACAGTTCTACACTAGCACCAAGTCCTTACTGCTGGACTACAAAAAATAACCGCTTACCTTAAGGGCTGGGTGCGGGGTTATCGTGACCAAAACTCTGCTGTGGCCACCAAGTCCAGAATAAGTTTGGGGGACCTTCAAGGACTAAGGCCGGGTTAAAACTGATTCAGCAAGAGATGGGGACGGCAAATCCTATGGACTTGTCGTGTAAGAATGCGGATATATGTTATCAAAGCCAGAAGCAATACCTGAAATGAGATGCAGCAGTCCTCAATTGTTGTTGTTGTTGTTGTGCTTGAAGTGTCTCTGCGAAATCAGAGACGTATTTAGTGACTCGATGATGCGGCCCTTGCCCGTGGAGGAGTACGTAAAGTGGTTCTTAGACTCTGAACTAGGACCAGCCCAGAACTAGCCCCAGGTTCCCTTTGGTGGAAAAGGGGAAGAAGAAAAGAAAAGAAGTAAAAACTATATTGCAGGCAAACTGTATTGGGTGAATATGGGAGGGAACGCAGTGAACGCCGTTCCTGGAGAAAACGTCCCAGGACCCCTCAGATTTAAAAAAATCGAGTACATTTTTTGTAAGAGGGAATTCACATGAAGCTCTTTTAAGCTGCTACTTCAGGGTGAACATAATGTACCTTAATGTGCTTCAACATGCCACAAAACAAGCGACAGACTTTACAGCCAATAGGAGCGTGTGGGATCACTGCCTGACCCCCCCCCCCCCCCCCCCCCCCCCCGGTTACAGGCAGGCTAACATGGACGCTACCCAGAATCTCATTCACATCGGTGGCTGATCAACGTTTTTATGATCAAATTACTCCGAGCTCAGCTTTGTCACTTCTTATGATGGGACCTGCTGAATCAGCGGCTGTGTGTGTTTATCATGAAGCGGCGGACACAGGCATGTCCCACCTGCATGAAAAGCTCTAAATCTTTTGGCTTCACTTGCGGTTTTCCTGCTGTCCATTCTTCATACAGCATGTGACAGGGACAAGCAAAAGCCGTCCAATGAATTCACCTAACCGAGCTTTAATCGTAGCCTGAATTATCTGAGCGTGTAAGCAGTCCAGATGTGCTCATGGAGTCAGATTTGAATCTTTCCTGTGTCGAAATCTGAATTTCTCAAAGTGTTGGCAAGAAAGAAGAAGAAGTAATGTGACAGGGTTACCAAAATAAAAGGACAAACACACAGCTTTAAACCGGCATGCTGTTGTCTACATGCATTGTGTGGAGATATTAGCGAACAGAAAGCAGTTTTAAAACATGAATCAGACAGTATATGAAGCTGCAGTGAAAAGGTTGTTTCAGGTCTGCACTGCAGTGAATTTAAACAGCGAGGGTCCGATTACTGAACATCCTCTGATTCAACTGTTTCAAAGAAAACTCAAATTTATACCACCGGAATCATTGAGGCTGCAGAATTAAACATTAATGTCCCCTCACGCTCCAAATGTCATCTCTTCTTTCTGCACACTGAGCCTCTGAATGCCTCAGACGACCTCTACATATAAATGTGTTTCCTCCTCCTGCGGGTCAGACTCCGATAGTTTTAATAAAAAGCTGCCGTCATCCCTCTGAAAACACGTTTGTTCATGTGAAACACTCGCTCAGACGGAAAAAAAAAAAAAAGCTGGCAGCAACCCTCAGAGAGAAGCTGTGTTCAGAATCACAGAGGTGGATAAAGAGCTGGTCCTGCACGGCTGAAAACATGACAGAGGGCGCCCTCTAGTGGCAGAGCCCTGAAACAGCCCAGAAGAAGATCATTCTGTAACTTCTGGTAACAGGGGATTTTTCTCTCAGGTGGCTTTTGGGCTGGATGTTGGATTTTTTATTATAAGGATTAATACCTGTAGTGCTCGCGTTAGAACGTTTGATTCTTAATTTCATTTTTATTCAAAGACCTCTTTAAAGGTTAGCTGCATTTGAACAAACTGACAGAGACAGTAATCTCCTCAAACAAAAGCTGAGTGTTGTAAACAAACATCATGGCAAGGCCGGTTCATTTATTTAGCACATCTCAGCAACAAGGCGAGGAAGCAGGAAATAGTGCATTAGTTGGGCACTACTTTCAGCGGCGGATGACTCCACATTTGGTGATTTTGAGAATATTTGGCGTCGCTTAGTGGTGTATATGTGTTACTGTTAATAAGAAACGGTGTGTGTGTTCATGGTGCCTGACTGACTGGTGTTTTATGTGACAGCAGAAGAAGAAACTTCAGTCTGATACACACAGGCTCTGTTTTAGATACACATTCTAGTGTTGATATTTCTGTTCTACTTGACGGTGTGTTCGTGTGTTGCAGGTTGTGTGATCATCCGTCCTCCCAGAGATGGAGGGATCCGGTACAGAGGACTGACACAGGAGCAGGTGAGGAACACCTGCTGACACACTCAGCACGTCTACATGCGGTTAAAGAAAGTTGATTTATTGTGTTAGTCCGACTGAAACTGGACTTTTAAAATACATATAAACAAGTTAGTCGGACACCTAGATGATGCGTTTGAGGTCGATTTACTCACTGCATGTTTACGCCTCAGTCGTCCCCAAACAGGCCTCTGTGATCTGAGCATGCTCCACAGTTCCCTCGCCGAGCTTTGACCCGGAAGTCGAATAACTTAAATGCGTAGCAGAGCAGAAGTTTGACGTCGTCTGCCTTCGGATACCAACGCTAGAGGGCATCCCATTTGTTCTAAAAGTCAGGCATAAAGTATTTAATAATATACTGAGTTGTAAAGTATTGTCCATGTTTCACTGATAAACTAACCAGTTTCCTCTTTTTTTTTTTTAAAGCAAACTTTTTTGTAAACATCAACAATAGTACGGAGGTGAGGTTAGGAGTAAACAAAGCAGAAACCTCCTGTGTTGAAAAATGAACCTGCAGTTTCTCGAGTGTCCACTAGAGGCTGGCTCCAATAGAGCAGGGAGTCACATTTATATCCATATTAAGATTTATATTTTGACAGCAGAAATGAACACGTTTACAGCCTGGAGGGTCTGGAGGCTTAAAGCCTGCGTCAGCTCCACCTCGTTGCCGTCTGTTAGGTTGAGCAACAATTAGTTTGAGACAACATTTTCAATATGGCCACCGCCATCTTTCAGCTTCAAAACTCCCCTTCTGTAACCAACAATGGGTGACCATGTTTCATAAAGCCTATGAAACATACAGACACTTCTTTGAGCTGTTTGTGTTTGTGTGTGTGTGTGTGTGTGTGTGTGTGTGTGTGTGTGTGTGTGTGTGTGTGTGTGTGTGTGTGTGTGTGTGTGCGCATGTGTAGATCCGCAGGGTTCAGGTGCTCCCTGTAGATTATGAGATCGAGTACATCTGCAGAGGAAACAGGATGATCGTCGGGCCAAAGGTCAGGAAGTGTTTGCCCAACGGCACGTGGACCGACCTGAGCTTGCGCAGCAGATGCTGTGAGTGAGTCATACAACACACACACACACACACACACACACACACACACATTATTTCACCTGTGGTCACTTGATTTTTTCATATTTACTTGAATTTGCTGTTGTCAGGCATTTGTTGCATTTACATTTGTTTATTATTTACCCTCTTTTTCTGAGCTGTTAGAAGCTGACTGTTGTGGTTCAGGCTCTGGCAAAACAGCATTAAACATTTAATTTGTCTGTTAGAAAACAAACTGAAATCTTTAACCATGTTTGATATGATTAAGATTTTAATTTTCTGTCATATCATACATATTGTTTTACTTTTGATCAAAGCCACAGTTTGTACCTCTTTAAAGATAAAAAGATAAAGATGAAGATAAACTTTATTGATCCCCCGTGGGGGAAATTTGTGCATTACAGCAGCTCCAGAAAAACAGGGGACGGGAATATAATTATTAAAAAAAATAAAAATAGAAGTTAAAAATAAAATCAAACATATTTACATTCAGTTAAATAAAAAAAATACAATAATGGAAAAATTACACAGTAACTACACTGGAAAGAGTTATTATTATTAAAAACATAGCATGAGGTGGTGAGGCTGTTAAAGAGTCTGATTAAACAGTCTGACGGCAGATGGGATGAACGACCTGCGGTAGCGCTCTGTCTTGCAGGGTGGGTGTCTCAGTCTGCTGCTGAAGGAGCTGCTCAGGGCCCCCCCACAGTGTCATGCAGGGGGTGAGAGGGGTTGTCCATGATGGATGTCAGCTTCACTAACATCCTCCTCTCACCCACCTCCTCTACAGAGTCCAGAGGACAGTCCAAGACAGAACTGGCCCTCCTGACCAGTCTGTTCAGTCTCTTCCTGTCTCTCTCTGTGCTCCCTCCTCCCCAGCAGACCGCTGCATAGAAAAGTGCAGACGCCACCACAGTGTCATAAAAAGTCCTTAACAGAGTCCTGCACACTCCAAAGGACCTCAGTCGTCTCAGCAGGTGAAGTCGACATTGGCCCTTCTTCTTGTACAGGACGTCGGTGTTGTGTGACCAGTCCAGTTTGTTGTTGAGGTGAACACCCAGGTATTTGTACGTCTCCACCCTCTCGATGTCCAAGCCCCGGATGTTCACCGGTCCTGCGGAAGTCAATCACCATCTCCTTTGTCTTGCTGGCGTTGAGCTGAAGGTGGTTGAGCTCACTCCTCAGTCGACAAAGTCCATGATGACCTGCCTGTACTCCTGTTCGCTCCCCTTAGACACACAGCCCACGATGGCTGTGTCATCGGGGAACTTCTGCAGGTGGCAGCGCCCAGAGTTGTAACAGAAGTCCGAGGTGTACAGGGTGAAGAGAAAAGGGACTGTCGCCTGCGGGGCCCCTGTACTGCAGACCACCATGTCAGACTCACAGTCCTGAAGCCGCACGTACTGTGGTCTGTTGGTGAGGTAGTCCGTTGTCCATGCAGCCAGGTGACAGTCCACTCCCGCCCTCTCTAGCTTCCCCCTGAGCAGTGCAGGCTGGATGGTGTTGAAGGAGAAGTCAAAGAACATGACCCTCACAGTGCTGCCGGTGTTCTCCAGGTGAGTCCAGGATCTCTGCAGCAGGTAGATGACGGCGTCATCCACCCCGATGGATTGGCTGGTAGGCGAACTGCAGAGGATCCAGATTTGAAGTCACCAGGGGGCGGAGGTTGTTGAGGACGATCCTCTCCATGGTCTTCATCAGGTGAGAGGTGAGGGCCACAGGTCTGAAGTGGTTAGGCTCCCTGGGGTGAGATGTCTTTGGGACTGGCACCACGCAGGACGTCTTCCACAGAGTCGGGACCCTCTCCAGTCTCAGGCTCGGGTTGAAGATGTGCAGAAGGACCTCACAGAGCTGGTCTGCACAGTCCTTCAGGAGTCTGGAGCTGATGCCGTCGGGACCTGTGGCCTTCCTCGCCTTGATCTTCCTCAGCTGACTTCTCACCTGATCAGCTGTCATGGAGAGGCCGTCGGAGGAGGAGGAGGAGGAGGAGGAGGAGGAGGAGGAGGAGGAGGGGGGTTTGTCACACTGGTTCAATTTTATTTGAAATATTCCCTCCTGTGTGTGTGTGTGTCTGTCTCAGTGTTGTTGTGTCCTCGTGTGGGGACGTCTTTGGAGAACGGTCGGGTGTCTTCATGGCCCCCGGGACCCCCCGTGGAGGAGACGGTGCTGCACTACAGCTGTCTGCCTGGTTTCATCCTGATGGGAAGAAACTCGTCTCAGTGCAACAAGATGGGGAAGTGGGACACTCCCAAACCTGTGTGTCGCTGTGAGTCACCTTTTAACAGTTCAATAAAAATAAAGAACAAAACTGAAGCAGATTATGAGGAGATAGACGGCCTGATTCACTGAATGCATGTGCAGCTTTAGCGCCCACTAAACCTCTGCAAATTAAAAAAACAGCATACTGTCAAAAAACATCTTCTAATTCACCCAGAGAGTTGAAGGAGCAATATGTAACTCTGACACCTAGTGTTTAAAATGGGTACAGCAGTGTAGAGAGCTGTCTCCCTCCGCCCCCTCCTCTCTAGAGTCGATGCTCACGCAGGTTGCCATGTGGTGGACACTGAAGCTTCAGTGTTTATCCAGCTCTGCATCAGTCTGGAAACCTTTCTGTGTTCTAACCTCTCTCCATTTTTCAAAAAGCATCTCCAATATGGATCCTAGTTTGAGCACGTTTCTGCTCGTGGAGCTTACTAGAAACATGCAGAGGCTTTTTAGGTCGGGTACAATCACTTCTATCTGAACCACTTCTCTTGCCCGCTGAACTTTGTCGGCCAGTAAATTGTGTGTCATGGAGTTTTTCACGTATTCCCTCAAGTCTTTTTCTTCTACATGAGCTCATCTTTGTGAAGTCAAAGTTGAGGTCTTTATAAATATTAGAACCTCCATGTACACAGAGCACAAAGGCACAATGTGCAGATTAAAGTATTGTCTAATTTATGATTTATGATGCAAATCTTCAATCTGTGTCTTTCTCAGAATGAGCGTTTTAAGCTGACTCTTGTCTCTTTTTCTCTTTGTGGCCAAAAAAAGATGATCGACACTACAAAGGTAAGAACATTTTCATCCTTCACATTCTTTAGCAGCTGACAGATGTAGCGCTGAGGTTTTTTTTTTAATGTCTCAGTCTCACCTGTGTGAGATCTGCTGCAGAGACTGGTTGTAACAAACACTGATCAAAGCTTAAGGTTATGAACATGTTCACTGTGGGTCCATGTATCTTCTCATTATTGGATTGATGAGCCGCCCGCTCGGAGGACTGTAGCCCCCCGTACCTGCGGCGTGCACAGTAACAACTACACTAACGGGTTCCCTTTGCTTTTCCTCTTTATGGTCAAAAAGGGAGATAAGCAGAAGTTTAAAAATGTGTTGAAAAAGAAAATAACTACAAGACAGAAACGAATGAAGGTTGTACTTTTCTTATTCTGACAGCAACAGAGCAGCAGCGTCAAATGGATTGCAGTGTGTCACATGTATTTAAACAATCTGAATACAATGGACACTTGAATTCTCACATATGAGATATGAGGCTCACCTTTTTTACCAAATAGACGATGTGTGGAACCATGTTCAACGTGACGGAGGAAATCTCGAGAGCGAGACGTTTTTCAGCTCCAAGTTTTGGCTTGCATATTTCCAATCTTCATCATCATCATCATCTTTGTTGACAGACTCAGGAGTCTTGTGAGAGACAAATGATGCATTATGGGAAGTGTAGGACATTACTGATCAGTCTCGGATGTTTTTAGCCTCGGCTGATTCTGTTCAGACGAACATCTCTGACAGCAGTTCTGAGGAGACGAGGAGGAGCTGTGATGTTTTTAAAAGTTTCTGTGAAGAGACATGAAAGAGAAGACATGAAGCTTTGTCATTTACATGCTTGTTATATTCAAGTTTTCTTCAAATTGAAGCTTCCTGAACACCACCAGTGAGTCATCCTGCAGTACCCTTGTTTGAACGCACGGTGGCGACATTAAGCCGTTTATAACATTAATGAGCCTCGCGTGAACAACAAG
The DNA here is from genome assembly GCF_963584025.1 of Labrus mixtus. Taxonomy (NCBI): domain Eukaryota; kingdom Metazoa; phylum Chordata; class Actinopteri; order Labriformes; family Labridae; genus Labrus; species Labrus mixtus. The sequence continues at coordinate 7,424,963 of NC_083627.1, read as the reverse complement.
TGCTGAGAATCAGTGTATGTCTAAACACTCAAACAATGCATCTGGTTCGTTCATATTTTCACAGATGAACAGATTTGTTCTACCTGTGACGTCACAGATTAAGCCGCAGCTCGCGGGCAAGGTTCCTGCTTTTTTAAGCAGAGGCCAAAAGAGAGGAGGGGGGGGGGGCACCCACAGGAGGAGAACACCACAGAACCACGAAAGAGGTGCAGGCGGGTTAAGAGAAGACCAAAGACACGTCTGTACCTGTGGACGTCACACATTTAATCTTTAACATCGTAATTGTTAATTAAAGAAATCCGATCCTCATAACTATCTCTGCTCTTTGGAGCCAAATCACGACCACACACGACACTTCCTTCTTATTGAAGTAAATACAGTATGTAGCTGTTAAAATGTCGATTATTTTAAATCTATGGCAGAGTATTACATTCACATGAGAAAATACAAATCTGCTCTTTTCTGAAAAAAAAGGTGTTAAATTAGATTTTTTTGAATGTAAGGTCGTAAAAAGTCTTTAAAATGTTAGACTTTTCAAAGGTGTCAAATCTGAGGTAGTACTGAGACATGTCTGAATACTAACTAAAGTAACGATTCACTCAACTCAAGACACGATTCTCTCACGATTTGTTTTACAAAATGTGCCTGAAGACAAATGATGACTGAATCAGATTCTTTGAGGAGCTGCAAACCCGCTTGTCAGTGTGGTTTGGCCTTTAAATGTTTTTTTTTTCTCTCAACAAGGGGAGGTGATTGGAGCTTCTCGTTGTGGTGTGGATTAAATGCTGCATCATGTTGGTCGTGCTGTTTGTGTAGTTCTCTGTCTTCTTGTAATATCTGCACAGTTTTTGTCTCGTCTGTTATCTTCTCACCTCTTTCATTTTCTGTCTTGGGGGAAGCCAAAATGCTTCAACACCTCCGATTTGAAATATGGTGGTGCGTCCTCAATTTCTAAATCTTGCTCTGCAGCTGACGCTCACCATAATATTGCGATTCAGTACCGATGTGAATCTTGACACCTTTGAATCGATTTATCACGATTTAATGATTCATCTTTACATCCCTACTGAATACAGCTCATATCTACACTTTCTACTTTGTGTTATATGATTTTTCTGTCAGGCTGCACTAGGCCAGACCGTCAGAAGCTTTAAATGTTAAAGACTCTCCTTCTTTGTGACGTCTGTAAACCTGGGAAACACCAGGTGGCAGTATGACGCCGCCCTCAGCATCACAGTCTGATATGAGATGATTATGATGTATGACAGGAGCTTCTTCGCTCAGGTGTGATTTTTCTCGCATTAGCATGTTGTCGTGTAGTCGAGCTGCTGATGTCTGAGGACGAGAGCGTCTCCTCAGTGACGTCTTTGCAGAACATTCACACCGAGCTGTGATGGATTACCTGTCAGAGGACAGGCCGTCTGAGAGCTGCAGGTACACAGATGGAGTCTGATTAAAGGGGGGAGGCAGGGGGAGACAACAGCGTGGAGGAGGAGGAGGAGGAGGAGGGGGGGGGGGGGGGGGGATGGAGGGAGTTAGAGAGGAGGAGAGATGGAGATTTATGTCTCTTCCTGTTCTGAGAATGGTTAATGTTTGGATGATTGAACGAGGCAGGAGACGTTTTGTGAGCTTTTATTAAAGTCTCTCTGACTGCAGACACACAGGGACACTCTGTTCCTCTGTCTCTGTCCTCCTGTCCTCCTCTTGTGTCCTCCTGTCTCTCTCCTTGTGTCCGGTCTCCGTCCTTCTGTCTCTGTCCTACTGTCTCTCTCTCCCTCTTGTGTAATATTGACAGGTGTGTGTGTGTGTGTGTGTGTGTGTGTGTGTGTGTGTGTGTGTGTGTGTGTGTGTGTGACTGCCCCCTGCTGTGTGTCAGCAGCAGTACATCAGAATAATTACAGTCAGTCAGTCAGAGCTTTATTAAATGATTGGCTGTGTGTGTGTGTGTGTGTGTTTGTGTGTGTGTGTGTGTGTGTGTGTGTGTGTGTGTGTAATCCAGGATTTAACTCAGATGTTCAGACCTGCAGCTGCAGAGCACATTAGCATCTTTTAATTAAGAATTGCTGTGTCTCTGCACACCTCCAACTCCTACCTGAGAGACACACACTCAGGGAAAGGTCAGTGTGTGTGTGTGTGTGTGTGTGTGTGTGTGTGTGTGTGTGTGTTAGATACAGAAAGGAAGAGGGTTTGATGAGAATAGTTCATATCCTCTGTTCAGAGCGCGATCAGGGTCAGAGACAAAGCTGAGATTCACAGAAATGAAAAACAAAACAAGAATTTGCCGACTCACCCCAAAAAGATCTCAGTCTACAGATATATTTGATGTGGTCTCTCTAGGACAACAGTTAATTTAACATTACACACATTTATGGCACACCTCTCCTACTTCTTTATGGCAGAAGGAGGAGAGCCCCGGTCATATGTGAAGCAACCTTTCCAGTGATCAAGGTGTCTAGAGAAAGCTATCAGACAGCTCCAAATCTGATTTCTCCCTCTACAAAAAGACACCCAGTTTGCAGATCATGTTTGAGAATTTACACGACATCAGCATTACCAGAATAAAGCCAGGTACTAAATGCATTCTTCTATTTTACTGTAGGCATTTTCCTGGATTTCTGAATAAAAAGTTCTGCACAGCCGAGCAGAGATAACAGTCACAGTGTGTATAACCAGGGGAAATAGAAGAGCCAGAAATAGCTGAACAGGTTGAGCCGCAGGCCCACAGACAGCCAGAGAGATTAGAGAGTGTTTTATGGACGAGCTGCACATCACATTAATGATATTGCTCTGAACAGGGTGAGAGAGAGAGAGAGAGAGAGAGAGAGAGAGAGAGAGAGAGAGAGAGAGAGATGGGCAGGGAGAGATGAGCAGGGGGAGGAGATGGAAACGGATGAGCAGGTGAGACGGAAAGAGGAGGGATGGATACAGACACTGGAGCAGGTGTGAAAAAGGGTGACAAGATGAGGGCGAGATGGTGATAAGGAGAATAAAGACTATTAAGAAGAAAGAGACTGTGAGCCATTCTGTATCCGTACTGATCCTTACTAATTCAATTCAATTTTCAATTCAAATGGCTTTATTGGCATGACGTTTTCTCTTATTAACTGGAGATCAGCTGTAGAGAGACAAAGCTGTAGAGAGACAAAGCTGTAGAGAGACAAAGCTGTAGAGAGACAAAGCTGCAGAGAGACAAAGCTATAGAGAGACAAAGCTATAGAGAGACAAAGCTGAAAAGAGACAAAGTTGTAGAGAGACAAAGCTGTAGAGAGACAAAGCTGCAGAGAGACAAAGCTGAAAAGAGACAAAGCTGTAGAGAGACAAAGCTGCAGAGAGACAAAGCTATAGAGAGACAAAGCTATAGAGAGACAAAGCTGAAAAGAGACAAAGCTGTAGAGAGACAAAGCTGCAGAGAGACAGGCTGCAGAGAGACAAAGCTGTAGAGAGACAAAGCTGTAGAGAGACAAAGCTGCAGAGAGACAAAGCTGCAGAGAGACAGGCTGTAGAGAGACAGGCTGTAGAGAGACAAAGCTGAAAAGAGACAGGCTGCAGAGAGACAGGCTGTAGAGAGACAGGTTGTAGAGAGACAGGCCGCAGAGAGACAAAGCTGAAAAGAGACAGGCTGCAGAGAGACAGGCTGCAGAGAGACAAAGTTGCAGAGAGACAGGCCGCAGAGAGACAAAGCTGTAGAGAGACAGGCTGTAGAGAGACAAGCTGCAGAGAGACAGGCTGCAGAGAGACAAAGCTGTAGAGAGACAAAGCTGCAGAGAGACAAAGCTGTAGAGAGACAAAGCTATAGAGAGACAAAGCTGAAAAGAGACAAAGCTGTAGAGAGACAAAGCTGCAGAGAGACAGGCTGCAGAGAGACAAAGCTGTAGAGAGACAAAGCTGTAGAGAGACAAAGCTGCAGAGAGACAAAGCTGCAGAGAGACAGGCTGTAGAGAGACAGGCTGTAGAGAGACAAAGCTGAAAAGAGACAGGCTGCAGAGAGACAGGCTGTAGAGAGACAGGTTGTAGAGAGACAGGCCGCAGAGAGACAAAGCTGAAAAGAGACAGGCTGCAGAGAGACAGGCTGCAGAGAGACAAAGTTGCAGAGAGACGGGCCGCAGAGAGACAAAGCTGTAGAGACAGGCTGTAGAGAGACAGGCTGCAGAGAGACAGGCTGCAGAGAGACAAAGCTGTAGAGAGACAAAGCTGCAGAGAGACAAAGCTGTAGAGAGACAAAGCTGAAAAGAGACAGGCTGCAGAGAGACAGGCTGTAGAGAGACAGGTTGTAGAGAGACAGGCCGCAGAGAGACAAAGCTGAAAAGAGACAGGCTGCAGAGAGACAGGCTGCAGAGAGACAAAGTTGCAGAGAGACAGGCCGCAGAGAGACAAAGCTGTAGAGAGACAGGCTGCAGAGAGACAGGCTGCGGAGAGACAGGCTGCAAAGAGACAGGCTGCAGAGAGACAAAGCTGCAGAGAGACAAAGCTGCAAAGAGACAGGTTGCAGAGAGACAGGTTGTAGAGAGACAGGCTACAGAGAGACAGGCTGTAAGAGACAGGCTGCAGAGAGACAAAGCTGCAGAGAGACAGGCTCCAGAGAGACAGGTTGTAGAGAGACAGGTTGTAGAGAGACAGGCTACAGAGAGACAGGCTGCAGAGAGACAGGTTGTAGAGAGACAGGCTACAGAGAGACAGGCTGCAGAGAGACAGGTTGTAGAGAGACAGGCTACAGAGAGACAGGCTGCAGAGAGACAGGTTGTAGAGAGACAGGCTACAGAAAGACAGGCTGCAGAGAGACAGGCTGTAAGCGACAGGTTGCAGAGAGACAGGCTGCAGAGAGACAGGATGTAAGCGACAGGTTGCAGAGAGACAGGTTGCAGAGAGACAGGTGTAAGAGACAGGTTGCAGAGAGACAGGCTGCAGAGAGACAGGATGTAAGCGACAGGTTGCAGAGAGACAGGTTGCAGAGAGACAGGTGTAAGAGACAGGTTGCAGAGAGACAGGTTGCAGAGAGACAGGTGTAAGAGACAGGTTGCAGAGAGACAGGTTGCAGAGAGACAGGTTGCAGAGAGACAGGTTGCAGAGAGACAGGCTGTAAGAGACAGGTTGCAGAGAGACAGGGGTCACACAGAGTAGCCCTCACAATGCAGCGCATGGATGAACTCCTGACCGTTATTACAGTGAAGTACCTCCGTGTCAGATCAGTGGAGGCTGAAAACAAGTTAAAGGTTCAGCTCAGTGGACTGTTTGGGACGAGGGATGAAGAAGAAGGTCACATGAGCTGACTGCAGGTTGTTATCAGGGCTGTGAAAAGGCCAACACTGAATGAAAGGCCGCCAAGAAGTTCAAAATCTACAGTCTTTGATGAACAATCATTCAGTCTGCACGTCGCTGTGTGACAGGGTGCAGTTTTTGCTCGCAGTATTTATACAAAACAGAGGTAGTGGTTGTTGATTATTATTAAAAATACACAAAAAAATTAACACAATGAGGGAAAAACTTACTGACAACAAGTGCATGAAACTTCACTTTAGTTAATCTTAGTTAGCTCATGCTGATTGAAACATCTCAGTAACACACCAATCACAGTCCATACTCACAACACAGTGCCCATTTAAACATCACTTCCTTCCCACTTATTCCAGCTCCACCAAAGCTACACACACACACACACACACACACACACACACACACACACACACACACACACACACACACACACACACACACACACACACACAAACACACACACACAGCTGCTGCTGCTCGAGGCATCAGTAGACTAGCGGTACATTTAGTACCATGTATGGAGGCATAGTCTTCCAGGCGTGCTGCCCAGGTTCAAATCTGAACTGTGGCTCATATCCAGCATGTCGTTCCCCACTCTCTCTCTCTCCCCGATTTCTTACTCTATCCACTGTCCCATTTCTTAAATAAGCCCACTTTTAAAATATTTAATTTCCTTAATACTAGAGAATTACCAATTATATTTTTCTTCAAAGTCTGACCAGTAGATTCTGATCCTGGACTCCTTGTCCGTGGCCTGCTCACCCTGTCCGGTTCTGCTTTAAGATAAAGACTTGCTCACTGTAAACTCTGGATGGATGTGTGTTAAAGCTGCAGAGAGACAAGGCTGCAGAGAGACAAGGCTGCAGAGAGACAGGCTGCAGAGAGACAGGCTGCAGAGAGACAAGGCTGCAGAGAGACAGGCTGCAGAGAGACAGGCTGCAGAGAGACAAAGCTGCAGAGAGACAAGGCTGCAGAGAGACAGGTTGTAGAGAGACAAAGCTGAAAAGAGACAGGCTGCAGAGAGATAAGGCTGCAGAGAGACAGGTTGTAGAGAGACAAGGCTGCAGAGAGACAGGTTGTAGAGAGACAAAGCTGAAAAGAGACAGGCTGCAGAGAGACAAAGCTGCAGAGAGACAAGGCTGCAGAGAGACAGGCTGTGAGCGACAGGCTACAGAGAGACAGGCTGCAGAGAGACAGGCTGCAGAGAGACAGGCTGCAGAGAGACAGGCTGTAGAGAGACAGGCTGCAGAGAGAGAGGTTGTAAGCGACAGGCTGCAGAGAGACAGGCTGCAGAGAGACAGGCTGCAGAGAGACAGGCTGTAAGCGAGGTGTTAAGCTAAATAAAAAGTGTTGGCTGATCCAGGTACAGAGCCAGGCTAGCAGTTTCCAGCTGCTTCCAGGCTTTATGCTAAGCTAGGCTAACAACAGCCCGACTCCAGACCAGCATTTAAAGACAGAGATGAGAATGAGATCCAAATAAAAGTGAAGGTTTGAAAAAAGCAGACTTCAATCGCAGCTCAACGACAGAATGAGAAAACTACATACTATGCATCTTTTATAATGTCAGTCTATAAAAGAAAAATATAACTTAAACATCATGCACATTAGTAGAGTGTGCAAAATATATAAAGGAAACTATATTCAGGAAATGGAGGCATCATATCTTAAGCTGGATAAATGAGTCATTTTAAACTGAGTCTAAATAAAATAGATGAGAGGTTGGGGTAAAAACACAAATTCCACACACAGATAGGAAATCATGCAGCATTTTTGCCACATATGTATTCATGGATTTATGTTTTTTCCCCACAAATTCAACTCCTTACACAGAGTCTGAACATTGTGAAAGAGAATTGTATGTTTCCCTCCCGTTCTGGAACGGTCTGTGTGTTTCTACACTGCTCCTGGGCTCTCCTTTGGTGTCGTCCTGTTGTTGTTGTCGAACAGAATCAGTCTTTGTTGTGTTTCTTTCGCGCTCACAGGTCATTTTTAGAGCAGCTTTCTCCGCCTGCAGAGATCTTGGCAGCCTGTTGAGCCAAATGTGTTGCCCTGCAGTGATCGAGCAACCGGCGCTGCCTGCCAAACACATTGCCTTCTGTGACCAATCGCAGCGCGGGGGAAAATCGATTCAGGCCTCCGGTAAAGTTCTGCTCTCCAGGACGCCTGCAGTTCCATTCAGAGGGAGAGAAAAGAAGAGCTTTAAGGGCAGATTTGATCTTTTTTTGTATCCTGATATGATGCAGATGGTGTGAAATGTTACGGAGGAGAGCTGAGCTGCCAAAGGAGAGACTTACGGAGCTCCAAGTAGGACAAAAAGGATCATATTAAAGGCTGTGAGACGTCTTGTTTGTATGGTCGTGTTCATTTAGATCAGGTTCTTAAATGCAGGATATTTTTATGAGCATAACGTCTCTGCATGAAGAGAATCAGGGCGAGCACTGCAGGTGGTCCCCTCCTGCTGAGAGCTCCACATTAACTGAAATGAGTTCTACAGTCCCATGTCAGCCGACTGAATGAGGAGGCTCAGGACGTTTCTCTCTTCAACTCTTTGAGCTGCGGGTTCATTCAGGGCGACCCGTGGACTCACACTGAGCTCCACACACAGGCCATGAATATCAGAGAGCCCGGAGATCACGGAGCCGAACAGAAACAACACACAACCAACCGACCACCGACACATAACGGACACACAATCAACACACAGAATGTAAGGCCCTGAAACACCAAGGAGATCATCAGCCGTCGGTCCTAGTTGGACCATCAGTGAGCGGTCGTCGCCCTAGTTTTTGCGGTGTGTCCGGCTCCGTCTCTACGGTCGGTGAGAGGAATCTCTCTGATTTGCTGTTGGGAGGTTTCATTTCTCTCCAGCTCTCGACACAGGTTCAGGAAAGCCCCTTGAGCATGCCGCTGTAGTATCCATGCTTTCACCCATTAGTGCGGTTTCTCCTTATTTGTCGCCTCCGCCTCTTCTTTTCTTTTTCCACTAAAAGACCAAGGGCTGACAACGCCAGCGTCATTTTCAACTTTTTATCAGACATTATTCTCCATTAGTAGGTTACCTATAACACGAGTGGTGAGCGACAGCGGTGTGAAAATGGTCTTCTCGTATCATAACAATGGACTACCGCCGCCTGCTGGCACGGAGAGTTATTTCCAGAACGTATGTGGTGGTTGGCAGTCGGCTGTAGTCTTTGTGGTGTGTTCAAGTGCAACTTTTTGGTCCGTGGTTCTCACCTGGTGGGACGGGACTGGAAGTGGTGCCTGGAAAAACACACAGGACGTCTACAAAGCGCCGGAGCTTGGTAGAGGCTCCTCCAGCATAGGGATTTGTTTCTGTACCATCCTGGTAATCTTAGCGTGCGTGCTTAAATTGAATATTAAGAGCTCAAACATGTCGAATCTGTTTAAAGATGCACACAGAGCCGTGCAGTAACCTCGGGTACCTGAGACGGTGACCAGAGAAAAGTTTCCTTTTTCTCCTGCTGTCTCCGTGTCCGTCACTGTTCTCTGAGCTCTGCAGGACGATGAATGTTAATGTGGCCTCATGCAGCCGAGCATGACGGGCCGACGCTCTGACAGACAGTAGGGAGAGAGTCCCTCTGTGTGAGGAATACAAACACTGAGAGGAAGACTCTGCGGAGGAGCACTTTGACCACGTTCAGATCAAATAAAACGCTAAACAGAGGGAGAAATGAATGAGGAGCGTGTTGAATAGATTTTAGATGTAGAGATGATGCATGAGGTCCAAAGTACTAATCGGACAGGGACGGCTGGAAAATTGAAGGCAAGCAGGACTAAACCCGCCTTTTCTTTTACAAAAAGATGTTCAAATTATTCATCAAATAAACTACAACAGATTGTTTTAAACTTTTGTGGCACTGACACTGAGCCTAATATTTACAACACGCCCTGGATTCTGAGATCGTCCCAAAGTCTGACAATAAGGAGGAGGAGACTCACGTCCTTATTGTGGAGGGCGTTCTGCTTACAACTACGAAACCGTTGATCAAAGTACTGAACCAACGTTACTTTATTTCCATCCTGTACGAAGAAGGGGAGATGCTCTGTTCGACGTTCCATGTGTTTGATACACAGGAACACAGAAACGTTGCCAGTGTATTTGTGCAGTGAAGACAGTGTGCAGGAGTTTGCCTGCAGGTTTTGATGAACTCATTCCTCTGCATCACACCTTCTTAAATATGTGTTTTTGTAAAGCTCCAGTACTTTATGATACCATCAATCCTCACAGTAACAGACTGGGTCGTTTTAAAACATGTGGTATCAAAAAGTGTTGAAGAATCGTGACATTTGTACAACCTTTTTTTTTTTTTTTTTTTAATTCTCTTCAGTTTGTAAACACAACATTCAAACTGGGCCTCCTCCTCCTGGGCTCATCTCCCCCAGAAGCTCTCCCTCACAGCAGGATGTAGTGTGTACGTTTACTGCTTGTATCTACACTACAAGCTAGCACAAGCTAACCGCCAGGTGTTCGTCACCTGCAGACCAACTCCACATCTACGGGTAAAAGCCAACACAAGCTTCACCCTCGTTTCACCTCACTATAATTATTTTTTCTCTTCTTTGTCACTACGTCCACGTCCGTCATATTGGCTGGTTTGACTTGCGTCCAATCACTGAGTTGTGTTCAGTCCTGAACTCACCTGCGCGCTGTCATTGACTGGAGGAAACACACCAGCTCCCCGCCCAGAAATGTCCAGAGTCAACCAAAACATAATATAACAGTCAGAGGACAGACACAGTCTATTCTTTCTATTTTTAAGATTTTGGACGGCAGACTATATCACACCACATCGAATCAGAAAAACAGCTGACGTCGGTGAACATATTCTCTTGCTGGGGTTTGTTTCACCCGTTCTCCTTGACTGTGGTCAATTCGTTGGTCGTTTGTATCGGAGGTCGTTGGGTGGAGTGGCAGAGAGAATCACTCCCATGATTCCCCGCCAGCCTTGATGTTGTCTTTTGTTATTGTTTTGATTGCGAGCCCCCTGGTGGAGGAATTGACATACTGTACCTTTAACATTCTTTTGTGTGTCGTTACTCTTTCATAAGAAACATTTCATACAACTTTACGTTTTAACCCTTTCAGGTGACAGAATGCAAACACAGATAATAGCTGAGTTGTGGGAGGAGTCTGTAACAGATCGCAGGTGTTTTTTGCCTCCAGGTTTCCCTAATTGGTTATTATGACCACGTTGGTCTGGTCCCAGTCTTGACTTGGTTTCCTTTAGACCTGGTTTTGACTCGCTTGCAGCCTCTCTGTCATGATTCAGAGCTGGACCTGTGCAGGCTCTGAGTGTTTCCATGTCTGCACAATGGGCATGTTAGAGGACATGAAACCCGAGAGCAGCTGCAGACAGAGAATGTGGAGCACAGCAGCAGCAGCAGCAGCAGCGTGAGTAATGCAAACGTGTCGCATGTGATTGTGCTCTGAAGCTTCCCCGCTGGGCTTTAGTGCTCGGGCAAATATAGAAATGTAAAACTTAGATCAACGATAGAGAGAGATAGAGGAGGTGAATAATCTCTCTGTTAGATCTCTGCTCTGTTTAATACAAACTGGGACGGATAAATTCTTTATTCATAACATTATTTAAAACGTAGTCAGAGATAACGTGCAGAGCGGGGAACATACATACAATAAACTAAGTCATTAATTAGAGTTTAACACTAAAGAGGAGGTTAATAAAAGACTTCACCATCTAATACACCTTTGCATTAAACAGCTGATTCATATTTAAACATCATCACCATGGCGACTGGGTTCATGTCCTGCATTGTCTGTGTGTGTACAGCTTTAGCTGCTGAAACATACATTATCTATAGTATAGAGGCCAGGAGGCTGGAGCCGATCCCAGCTGTCATCGGGCGAGAGGCGGGGTTACACCCTGGACTGTTCAGCAGCCAATCACAGGGCGGACATACAGAGACAGACAACCAGCCACACTCCCACCTACGGACAATTTAGAGTCACCAGTTAACCTAACGAGCATGTCGGGAGGAAGCCGGAGTACCTGGAGAGAACCCACACATGCACAGGGAGAACATGCAGACTCCACACAGAGAGGCTCCTGTCAGACGGAGGGGGGGGGGATTCAAACCAGGAACCTCCTCGCTGCGAGCTCTAATCACTGCTTCACCATGCAGTTTCAACCTATAATGTGTATGACCGGAATCCAAAGGTGTCTTACACGTTAAACCTCCTAAATATTGCTCCTACAGGCGCCTCTCTCTATGAGCCGGTCACAACACATCCCTGCAGCTACAATCTGGCTGATGCAGGAGAAAGTGTCTGAACTTAACCCAGTTTCCTTACAGTTTGTGAAAACTGACAAAATTATAATCTAAACATAGATGTACAAGGAAAAATAGTTGACCCTTTTCTGTGTCTGTCAGTCAGCACAATCCCCCAGCATGTGTATTTTTATGTAGGGTATATTTTGCCTTGTATGGACGAGTTACATTTCCTGACTGCTACTCGTTTCTCTGACATCAGATATCTTAATGACTCCTTAATTCAGCTTCACACATGATTTATTACTAAACCAACCAAGTAATCACCATCACTGAGCTTTAAACACTGCCCTAGTTTGGTTTGGATGAGGCACCAGGACTGTGTGGTCAGATTTACAGAAAAGTTTGTTGGTTTATTTTGAATTCACGGCAGAAACTCAACACTGACTTTTGGTCCCACACAGGACCCATCCATCACCCCGACAGAGACTCCCAGTGGATTCTTACACTCAATATATCATGCTGTCCGACTTTCTAAAGCGTTTTGACTTGAGCTGTTTTCACACATACACTCCTGAAAATGTCTAGAACATTTGAGGACAGACTTTTCCTGACTGTTTCCGCTATGATGACACTTTTTGCCTTTATATCAGTGCGACGTGTAGTTTGACATGTATATAATATAAAAAAAATGAGCAGAAAAGAACCTACTGGCAAACAGAAAATCTAATGAAGCGGTTTCTTTATGTGCCAGAGGTCGCACTGATCGTGTGCAAACCAAACGGCAGCCTTGCTGTGTTGAAAAATGAAGACGATGCAGAAGTGCAAAACCCTGCAGTTCATCAAGTATCCTCTAGAGGCTGGCTGCAGAATCACAGGAAGTCACATACGCACCCAACTTAAAGAAGCCTGTTTATACAGCAGAAATACAGCTGACTAGCTCAGACCTCGATCGGCACACACTGTGAATTTTTTGATGACTCAATCGTTTGATTCAAGGAAGGATAAGAGTTATTCACAATAAGGCGTGTAGCTGACCTGATTCACAGGTGGGCGCGGTGGTCAGGAGGTTTAAAACCCGCCTCAGCTCCAGCTCTCAGCCTGTCGTGAGGTTGGCTGAAAGTTAGGGTGAGACAGCATTTCCAGCACGGAGGCCGCCATCGATGGGGCTCCAGCGCCCCCTGCAGGAACAGACGGGTGATGTCACTCAGGCTTCAAACGTTCATATTTACATCTTTAAGAACAGCATTCTGGGGAACAGAAAACAAGATGAAGCAGTGTCATCATGTGCAGACAGTCTGTGGTCGTAGGATATACATGTCATCACCCGTTCCCCCTCCTACTCGCTTTCGCGGTGAATTGTTGAATAATTCCTTCTGCATTCTCACTTTGGCTCACCCTGACTTCAAGCGGAAAATGTATTTGTGGGCTGGCAGGAAAAATCCCCTTATAGGTTGCAGTGTAATATTCTGTGTTTTGCGTTCACACATGCAGCTCACGCCGGATGTTTCAGGAGTTTTGCGCAGGTGTCTCAGTACAGAAATGTCGCCAATGTCTCTTTGCAATTTCGACAGAATGCAACACGAGGCCAGTCGAGATAATGTTGAGCACGGCTTTAACGGCTTTAAAATGTTAATAAGTCTCTTTGTGCAAAGACGCGCATCATGTCTTATTCATATGTTCTACAGTAATGAACACATTCATGACCTTGGCTAATGAATGTTTGCAGAACATGACGAGAGGAGTGAGCTGTCTGTACGCTCCTTCATTACGTTCTTCATCAGGAGAACTCCACTATACAGAATGAGCTCATTATTTAGAAAGTCAGAGTCACTTATCAGCGTCGCACAAAGTGTTTGCGCATTAACTGAGAGGAAACGCTCCAAACAGAGGAGAGGGAAAATAAAAAATCTAAAGTGGTTGAACAGTCACAGAATGACGGCACACTTTGTGATAACGGCGAGCTGCAGAGAGACGTGGGCGGAGCAGATACACCCTCTGTTCTCTCTCTGCACCCGTAATCCCACAGAGAGCGAGAAACAGATATAGATCCACATCAACCCACCCAGAGAGAGGGAGCGAGAAAGAGGGAGCGAGAGAGAGAGAGTAAGGAGGAGAGAGAGATAATGAGAAAAGCAGCAGAGAAAAAAATAAGAGCTGATAATGAGGAGAGAAGGATCGGTGTCAGCTCATCACTGTGCTGATACATTATTAAAGATATACTCACAGATACACACACAGAGTTAACACACACACACACACACACACACACACACACACACACTCACACACACAGATAGAAAATGGAAGGCATGAGTGCAGTGAGAAACGTGTGGAAGTGGGTTGGATGGGGAGAGACACAGAATGATTCATTACAGCTTAATGACTCTCTGAATGAGGCTTTTCAAAATAAAAGACCTTTCTGCTCATTATGAACAAGATAAAAAAAAAATCACATTTGTGCTGAAATGACACCTGAAAGGAAAAAATAAAAAGACCATAACTGTCACCTGTTAACTGCTTAGCTTTTATCTGAGAGGTGCAAACTCCAGCCTGTTCACTGAAACTTGCAAAAACCTGGAACTGGGACGCGGTGTACTCGGGTGTGATGTCATTCCCAGCTCTGAGATCCAAGTCCACACCTTATACTGGTGTTTTGGTTGCACTGGTATATTGGACACAGCAAAAAAAAAAAAAAAAAGGTATAAGAAGTATTACAGTATATTAAAACGCACCTTGGTACAGGTTTCATAAAAGACCTGGGTCTGTAAACGTTTTTATTCCTGCTGTAAAGTTGGACACTTTAAAATGGGGCTCTATGGGGGTTGACTCACTTTTGGAGACAGCCTCTAGTGGACACTGGAGGAACTGCAGTTTTTGGCTTCCTGTTTCAGCCCCGGGAGGTTTGAGCCTGGCTCACTCTGAGTTAATCCTGCTCTGTTCTCCGTTTGATTAAAATGAATGAATGACTTTGAGTGGACAGTTTCCAGTATCGGTTTAATGAGGATTCTTCGTCCAATCGGTTCAAAAGAATTATCATTAAATAGTGAAGGCGAAAGGACGAGCGAGGGGACCGGGGGCCACGAGGTGAGGTGTCTTTGACGGTTAATTAACATTTGTCTGAGTTGGTTGGGGGAGGATGTACCGACAGGGGGAGTGAGGAGGAGGGGGAGGGAGGGGAGGGAGGGAGGGCTGGTTGTCGATGGAGCGGGCGGAGGAAAGATAAATGAGCAGAGCTGTGTTAAGGGATTGCAAATTCAAAGTGGTTTGTGAAACAGAGAGACTGAACCTCCCTCCTCCTCCTCCTCCTCCTCCTCTCTCTCTATCTCCCCCCCCCTCTCTCTCTCTCTCTCTCTCTCTCTCTGCCTCCCTCTCTGCTGCAGTCAGCCTCAGTCTCCGTCTCCCCTCCGGAGGGGCTTCACCGCATTCCAGCAACATGCAGATCGACCTTGCTTTTAAATGAGTCGCTCTCCTGATTGACTTTATTGGATTATTGGAAACAGATATTTTTGGTGTGCTGCGGAGTTTTTATACAGCATGATGTGCCGTGTGTTGTTTGTGGTCGCATAAGAGGAAAGAAAAAAGGACGAGAGGATCCGTGCAGAATAAAGCGCTGTGTGGATTTTTCTTCATATCTCACGCAGAGGAGAACAGAGGAGCTGTTTTTATTCTCTCAGGCTGAAGCTGAAGGATTCTCTGAGTTTAGTTTCAGGACCTCGGACAGCGAAAGAGCTTCTCACCTGATTTAATCCCGACTTAATATTCAAGTTGAGCTCCTCCCGCTGCTGTGAATGATCTCTGCTCATCTCTTCTCTGCTGCTGATTGATTTCTTTAAACGAGTTTCACAAGGATTTCTGAGCGAGTGGAGGGTTTATGAAGTTCTCTGGAGTGGATCATCACGCCCGCAGTGATCATTTAGTCAGAGCAGAGCAGGAGACTTTAACTCGTGCATGGTTCTATGCAGTCAAATGATCTCGTTGATGTGCTCCCATATGTGAGCAGCTCATGGGAATCCAGATCTCCTGACCCCACCACAGAGCTCCACAGACTCAGATCTGAAGCGTCTTGGTTGTTTTGAGGGTCAAACCGACTGAATCTGAATCCTCCGTCAGCGATGTCCCGGCTCCTGAGCTGCTCTCTGACCCTCTCTGTCCTCCTCCTCCTCTGCTCCTGCCCGGCTCTAGGTAAGAAGAAGCTCTACATCGGAGCTCTGTTCCCCATGAGCGGGGGCTGGCCGGGGGGACAGGCCTGCCTCCCCGCCGCTCAGATGGCTCTGGACCTGGTGAACAAGAGGACGGACATCCTGCCGGACTACGAGCTGGAGCTGATCCACTACGACAGCATGGTGAGTGTCTGACAGACTGACCCTCCATCACCTCCGTCACCTCCGTCACCTCCATCACCTCCATCACCTCAGTCACCTCAGTCACCTCCATCACCTCAGTCACCTCCATCACCTCCATCACCTCAGTCACCTCCATCACCTCCATCACCTCAGTCACCTCCATCACCTCCATCACCTCAGTCACCTCCATCACCTCCATCACCTCCATCACCTCAGTCACCTCCATCACCTCCATCACCTCAAACACCTCAGTCACCTCCATCACCTCAGTCACCTCCATCACCTCCATCACCTCAGTCACCTCCATCACCTCCATCACCTCAGTCACCTCCATCACCTCCATCACCTCAGTCACCTCCATCACCTCCATCACCTCCATCACCTCAGTCACCTCCATCACCTCAGTCACCTCCATCACCTCCATCACCTCAGTCACCTCCATCACCTCCATCACCTCAGTCACCTCCATCACCTCAGTCACCTCAATCACCTCAGTCACCTCCATCACCTCCATCACCTCAGTAACCTCCATCACCTCCGTCACCTCTGTCACCTCAGTCACCTGCATCACCTCCATCACCTCCATCACCTCAGTAACCTCCATCACCTCCGTCACCTCCGTCACCTCAGTCACCTGCATCACCTCCATCACCTCAATCACCTCAGTCACCTCCATCACCTCAGTCACCTCCATCACCTGCATCACCTCCATCACCTGCATCACCTCCATCACCTGCATCACCTCAATCACCTCCATCACCTCCGTCACCTCAATCACCTCCATCATCTCAGTAACCTCCATCACCTCCATCACCTCTGTCACCTCCATCACCTCCATCACCTCAGTCACCTGCATCACCTCCATCACCTCCATCACCTGCATCACCTCAATCACCTCCGTCACCTCCGTTACCTCCATCACCTCAATCACCTCCATCACCTGCATCACCTCCATCACCTCCATCACCTCCATCACCTGCATCACCTCCATCACCTCAGTCACCTCCATCACCTCAATCACCTCAGTCACCTCCATCACTTCCATCACCTCCATCACCTCAATCACCTCCATCACCTCCGTCACCTCAATCACCTCCATCATCTCAGTAACCTCCATCACCTCCATCACCTCTGTCACCTCCATCACCTCCATCACCTCAGTCACCTGCATCACCTCCATCACCTCCATCACCTGCATCACCTCAATCACCTCCGTCACCTCCGTTACCTCCATCACCTCAATCACCTCCATCACCTGCATCACCTCCATCACCTCCATCACCTGCATCACCTCCGTCACCTCCGTTACCTCCATCACCTCAATCACCTCCATCACCTGCATCACCTCCATCACCTCCATCACCTCCATCACCTGCATCACCTCAGTCACCTCCATCACCTGCATCACCTCCATCACCTCCATCACCTCTATCACCTCCATCACCTCAGTCACCTCCATCACCTCAATCACCTCAGTCACCTCCATCACCTCCATCACCTCAGTCACCTCCAACACTTCCATCACCTCAATCACCTCCATCACCTGCATCACCTCAGTGACCTCCATCACCTCCATCACCTCTATCACCTCCATCACCTCAGTCACCTGCATCACCTCCATCACCTCAGTCACCTCCGTCACCTCCATCACCTCAGTCACCTCCATCACCTCCATCACCTCAGTCATCTCCATCACCTCCATCACCTCAGTCACCTCCATCACCTCAGTAACCTGCATCACCTCAGTAACCTGCATCACCTCCATCACCTCCATCACCTCAGTCACCTGCATCACCTCAGTCACCTCCATCACCTCAATCACCTCCATCACCTCAGTCACCTCCATCACCTCAGTCACCTGCATCACCTCAGTCACCTCCATCATCTCCATCACCTCCATCACCTCAGTCACCTCCATCACCTCCATCACCTCAGTCACCTCCATCACCTGCACCCCCTCATCACCTCCATCACCTCCATCACCTCCTTCAGGATGAATTTTAAGAGTTTGAAGTCCGAACTAAATGAATAACTTCTGTTCTCAGTAAAAACTATCTTTGGGTTCTCATTTGAATTATTTGTTTCTACTATCACAGTAAAGCGAGAGAACCGCGCCCGTCAGAGTTCCTGTACAAAGTGTTGAAAGCAGACGAGCGGGACGCTCTGTGAAAATGGGATAGACGCCATTCTCCCAGTTGAAAGTTATTTTACTGTTAGATCAACTTTGAATCTACTATTTTAAAGTCAGAAGCTTCTTCCTGAAATAAGATAAAATATAGACTTCTCCTAAAGTAAAGCTGCTCCACCGTCCCTTCTGGGCCTCCACACACGTTGTCTGACCCTGTCCTCTGACTGGATTTTACTGTTCTGGTTTGTTTTGATCGGCTCAGGATGTTTGTTGGCGGTGAGTGGTTGTGTGCTCCTCAGCCTATGACAGCACAGCAGGTGAGTTTAGGAGTGGATAACATTCAGTGATTTGATTCAAACCGGTGAATATGACGGACGTCGACGTAGCAGCAAAGAAATGAAAATACAATCACAGTGAGGAGAAACACCAAGCGGATAAAGCTCGTTCTAAAACGAGGGTGAACCTTGTGTTGTCTTTCACCCGTGGACGTGGAGTTGGTCTGCATCCTATTGGACAGGAAGGTGACAAACACAGGCGTGCAGTAGCTCGCAGTGTAGGTACAAACAGTAAACGTATACACTACATCCTGCATCGAGGGTGAGCTTCTGGGGGTGATGAGCCCAGGAGGAGAAGGAGGGGCCCAGTCAAGCTGCAGCCAACATTACTGACTCGACCTTTAAAGTGGAAACGTCACATATTGTTGCTTTAAAATCAGCGATACTGATACCAAATCTGATACCAATGCAACAACAAAAGAAGCCCTACGAACCCCAAATTGGGGTTTTCACTTATCAAAAATTGCAGGCAAACTCCTGCATACTGTTTAAATTGCACAAAAACGTTGGAAATTATTTGGTACCTCAACATTGCCAATGTGTTTGTGCAATTTGCACATATTTGAACCTTAAACTTTATTGTAAGGTTCCAATTTATTTTCCAGCTCCAGTGGATGGATTCTTTTTGGGGGAGCAAAAAAAAGCTCTTTCATGGAAAAGATTGTCGACCCCCGGGCTCAGCTTCTGTTCTCCAAACACGGATTGTGCTGACTGTTATCTACCGCCTGTACTACACTGACACGTTGTCAAATCTGACTGTCCTGTTCAGTGTGTCTGACTAATAATAGCAGCAAACTGGATATTTAAAAACCCAACATGTGTTTCCTTCGAAGAAAAAACAAGTGATCTTGATTCCTTTACTTCCCAATTGGCTATAACGTCGTTCACGTGTAAATTCACTGAGTCTGTGCCGGGCTGCCCTCGGTGTTATCTTCAGATCATATTAATCTCTGTGTCCTCACTGTGTCTGCGTTTCTTCTCCACACCCGGTTGCACACCGTCTGGGGCCGTTTTCAGGATAATTGGCTCTCCTCTGTGTGTTGTTGCTTTAAAAACAGCAGCGGGGTCATTAAATGGGTCGCAGCCTCGGAGAAATGTTCTACCTGCTGTATAGAGGAACACCTGTGTGTGTGTGTGTGTGTGTGTGTGTGTGTGTGTGTCTTTGCACAAGCACATTCTGATAACAGCTCTCTGTCGACCCGCTCACCTCGGGATCTTTGCTGCTCGTCTATTTCTGTGTAAATGTTATGAAAGACAAAAACAATTCAAAGGTGCAGAGCTGGAAAAACCCGATCAGGACATGAAGGGGTTCAATATCTGTGCATGTGAAGAATGCTGAAGAGCAGATTGGGAACGGAAAGAGAGAAATCTTAAAGTCCAGGATGCAGAGAGTCAGAGATCCACAGCATTTCAGTTCAATGTGTGATACTTTCTAGGCTCTAGGAGTTTTTATTCATTTCTTTTTTGGCCCACTAGGACCCACTGGCACTGGTCCTACTTGATTCTAGTGGAAGCAGCTGAATGTTTGGCAGAACTTTGAGTCCAGGACAAATTTCTCTAAAGGGACAATAAAAGTGTATCGTATTGATAAAATACGCTGCCCTGGTTGGGGGAATTCAGAGAAAGCCTGATGGAGCACAAGACTCTACCCGGTGGAAGTTAGGGCTTGAGGCTTTGTGGGAGACTCAGTGATGCGTCTGCTGAAAGACCGAGGCTTAGTCTGCTTTAGGCAAAGCGGGAGGTATCAGAGCGGGCAGAGAAGGCATGAGGAGCGAGACACTCCTGAACAATGTTAGCTGCGGGGAGATGTTCCCGTTCGCTGCCCCGCCACCAGGAGATTTTGTCTGGGTTAAGGGGAGAAACATCTGTGAGCGATGGTCCCCAGCTGAAGACCCTGCAGCTAACAAATGGGCACCAGTGGAGGTGCAGCAGGTCTAGAGCCCAGCAGGAAAACCCCTACATCTTCTTTTACAGAGCTGCTAACAGGACACAGAGGCTACGTCTAAAACCGCTCACTTTCATGCTTTAAATTTGACGTCACACTGAGCATGTAGCACGGTCCAAAATCACATTATGCACATTTGTGTATGTGAGAAATGACAGGATGTATTATTTTTTTGTACGAGACAGGGCTCGCCAGCCGCTTGATTCAGGGTTTATTACAAGAATACACATCAGAGATTAAACAGCATGTTTACGGGTCAGAGCTCAGGTGTGTGCCGCGTCACCTGCAGTTTGTCAAAACTGTCAAAACTTTATTTGTAAGTTGTGTTTCACCAGGTTAACGTTTTTAAAGCTTTTCTAAACGAAGAAAACTGGATCTTCAGTTCATCGCGCTGGAGTCTGATTTGTGTGTGAATGTTGCGTGTTTGTGCGTGTTTGTTGGGGGGGATAAAAGGGGGGGAAGAGGTTGGCATGACAACAGTAACCAAGGCAACTGCAGTTCAAACAAAAACACAGATTTGGCTCCTGAAGAAGGCGAGATTGGTGCTGCTCTATGTTCCAAGCACACACACACACACTCACACACACACACATGCGCACACACACAGAGGGCAGATGGACGATCACCGAGAGTCAGTGTGAGCTCAGTGAGACAAACGGTGGAAGAATCATTGATCACAGACCAGCTGCTCGTCGCACTGAGCGCACTCGGGATGATCTGAGGCCAGCAGCAGCTCCTCAGGCTAACGTGCTAATTGCTAACACAGGGGGTTAGCTTTATCGGCATGGAGACCAGAGCAGAGCATGTCTCAGATCAGCTGAAACTGGATCATGTTTGACAAAGGTTGATCTCAAAGGTCAGGGGCGGGGGGGGGTTCATCTGATTGTGTGTTGATTTCCCCTGAGTGCTGTGGTTAATCAATGACCCCTGCGTCCCCCCTTAAATACAGCTATTCAGGAGGAGAGGTCTCTTTCCTGCTCGCAGAGAGAAATTAGGATGATGATGATCAGGAGGAGGAGCAGCTTCCTCTTTCTCCTCAGCAGCAGGTTTCCCCTTCTCACACACACACACACACACACACACAGATTTAGGATTTGGTTGCTAGGAAACCTGCCTGGTCCAAGTTTACATGTAGTCAGAGATGATAACAGATACATTGATCAGCAGAAAGTGACACTGAGCCTGTTTGAATATTTGATGTTTAATGTTTGAACCTTCATCAGAGATCCAAACCTTCAAAGACCATCTAATAGAAAAATAACTTTCAACAGGCAGAACAGCGTCTCTCCCACGTCCACTGATTGCCAAGGTTGCCGGCTTTTAGGACTATGTGAGTTTGGCAGTGTGCTTTAGTTCTCCTGCTACTCAGTTAGCCCGTCTCTTTACTGTTTGCAACGGCCGAGGCTAAGAGGACGAGGACGATGACGAATCTAACAAGAGAAGAATAGAGAGTGAGCCATCAAGAAGCAGAGTGTTCATCCCTGCAGATATTATTCATAACAGATTGAGACGTCATGTCAGGCTGTATCGTTATCTGTGTCATCGTGGTCTCCAGTGAGAGCAGTTATCAGGTCAACAGGTGTTGCAGCGATGGAAGCGGGCAAGAGAAGTGGTTCACATAGAAGTGATTGTACCCGACCTAAAAAGCCTCTGCATGTTTCTAATAAGCTCCACGAGCAGAAACGTGCTCAAACTAGGATCAATGTTGGAGATGCTTTTGAAAAATGGAGAGAGGTTAGAGAGCTTCAGTGTCCACCATATGGCAACCTGCATGAGCATCGACTCTAGAGAGGAGGGGGGGAGCTCTCTGCAGTGTTTAGAATCTGGACTGCAGTACCCATTTTAAACACTAGGTGTCAGAGCTACATACTGCTCCTTTAATTGTAACATGTGCTTTAACTAGAATGCCTTTTTTAAGATTCATTTTTAGGCTTTTTGTGCCTTTATGGAGAGATAGGATAGTGGATAAAGTCAGAAATCAGGGAGAGAGAGAGTGGGGAATGACATGCGGCAAAGGAGCCACAGGTTGGACTTGAACCCGGGCTGCCCCGCTTGGAGGACTAAAGCCTCCATACATGGGGCGTGCGCACTAACCACTGCACCAGCAGCAGCCTGAACCCTGCCTGTTTGCAGAGTCACTATCGATTTTCTGCTGAAGCTCTCTCTGCTCTGCGTGTGTATTCATGTTGTGACAGATGTTAGTGACATGGAGACGACAAACATGATCACACTCGGTCCTCCAGCATGTCTGCTCCATGATTAATGCCCCCCCCCTCCTCACACACATACATACACATTATCATTTAAACAGCGTATTGATTATTCATTGATGATTGTAAGTGAGTATGTGAGCCTGTGTGTGTGTGTGTGTGTGTGTGTGTGTGTGTGTGTGTGTGTGTGTGTGTGTGTGTGTGTGTGTGTGTGTGTACGTGTGTGTGTGTGTGTGTGTGTGTACGTGTGTGTGCATCAGGATAAATCAGACTGACTGCTGGGTAAATGTTTTCTCCAGCCTCTCTCTGATGAATGTGTCTCTGCCT
>NC_083627.1:6974652-7067152 GCF_963584025.1 Labrus mixtus | reverse complement strand
GTGTGTCCGCTTAGGGCCTCCGTACATCTAAACAGGATTTATATTTGTTGGTGAACTTCCTGTGAAGTCTCTCTAAAGTTATAAATTAATCATCTCAATTTATAATATCTAGACGACAGTAGATAAATATTGTAACTTCTGTGGGTGTTGTAATTAATTTATTGATGTTATTTATCTGATTTATGTTGGATTATTCTTCTCTTCTGCATTTCTTCTTCTTACTGTAACAAATATATTTTTTTCATTTTGAGTCAATTATTGTCTTTAAGAAGCTAATTATCTGTTTTCATAAGACGCAGACGAGGAATGTGTCTCTGAGTTTCCTCTCCCAAGGTTTTCTCCATTTTCCCCATAATGAGCTCAATGTTTTTTTAAGCTCTTTTTTTATTTCCTTCTCGGAAAGCTCGAGCCGGCTTTCTGTTGATGATCTGTGCAACGTGAGACTCTGCATGGGACGTGTGTGTGTGTGTGTGTGTGTGTGTGTTAGAGTCTCTGTGGACCCTCACACATGGACACACATCGTTAGAGACCTGGCTTTAGTCTTTTTACAATAATAAAAAATAACATTGCTCATTGCTTGATTTGCAGGAATCATTTTTTAAATAAATGATTCAAAAAGTTTCAGCTGCCATCTGAAGCTGCTGCATATGTTTGATTTGAATACATTTTACTACTTCTTAAGATTATTTATTTATTTAGAAATCAGGGAGAGAGAGAGAGAGAGAGAGAGAGAGAGAGAGAGAGAGAGAGAGAGAGGAATGACATGCTGAAACGGAGCCACAGGTCAGATTCAAACCCGGGCCGCCCACTTGGAGGACTATAGCCTCCGTACATGGGGCATGTCCACTAACCACTTTGCTTCCGCCCCCATTTCACTACTTCTCATCCTGCTTGGTTTGACAAAGTCAGCAACTTTTTAAAAAAACTTTAGCCGACATCAAGCCACTTCCATGAACCGGAGCACACGTTAAGCTAACGATAAATCATCAAAGATCCCTCAGGTAGTCCACATCACGACATAAAGTTCTGTCTATCAGCAGCACGATTTCACATTTAAGGAAAGTTTAACGACTGTTTAGTTAGTTTTCCGTTATGCCTTCTCTCACCTTTTCTCCGCTGCTCTGCTAATCCGGCCGAGATCACTGCAGGGAGCCTCATTTGTCAACAGAGCTGTCAATCATGATGTCACATCCTGTCTTTTCTGCATTTAAATAACAAGTTAAAACAAAACTTAAAAAAACAAATACTAGGGTGTAAATCAGCAAGTTAATAACCTTAACAACAGAATCCTGGTTTCATTTTCTACTTTGACCCATCTGTTAACATGGAGGAGGCGGGGTTTATGACCTATACTGCAGCCAGTCAGCAGGGGGGAGCTCTAAATATTTTTGTATATTGTTGGGCATGGCATAATCTTTAAAAAGAGCTCCGGTTAGACACTTTGATATAAGACTAAACAAAGGTGGTCACAGCCGCATGTGGTGGTTTTTCACTCATGTTTTTGAATTCTGATTTTAAAAATGTTTGTGATTCCTGTAGTGTTGTTTATGTTTTTTCTTCATTACTTTAATTGTCTCATGTTGTGTTATATTGTATGTTAGTGTGTTTGTGGTTGTGTTGGGCTGCTTGCTTAGCCTGGTCTCTCTTTAAACATCATGTTTTCTATCTCATTGGGACTTCCTGGTAAAAAAAAAAGGAGATATGGTTTTTTGGATATATTATTATTATTGATAATAATAATAATAATAATAATAATAATAATAATAATAATAATAATAATAATAATAATAATAATAATCAATATAAATTACGGCATATTATCGAGAGAAAAACGTTAAAAATATGTGCTGCAACTATTTTTTCCCCACCTGTACCTGTACACGTAAGCCCTCAGCGCGCGCACACACACACGAGCGGCAGGTGTCAGCAGAACACACCCAGATTCCTCCGCGCACGCAGGTATGCGGTGTGTTTATTTCCTGCTCCAACAGTCAGACTGCTCACTCTGCTCTGTGTGTGTGTGTGTGGGTGGGCGCGGGCGCGCGCGCGGGCTTCAGTATTACGGCTCGAGTCCTCTTGGTGACGCTCTGCTGACATCACTCTGATATTCCCCGCTCAGCTCTCCGCATCACACACACTCTCACGGAGCTGCACCGACTCTCTCACACTCCTCCGTCCACACTTTGTTTGCACATCGCTCCGAGAGGCACCGTCGCTAAACACACACGCGCGCGGACGCACGAGCAGCCACGGGCTACCTGTGCCACTGCGGCCGTCCCACACAGGGAGGGGTTTCACTCTTTTCCCTGTCATTGAGGCACCGAGAGGAAGAGAGACAGTAACTCAACGCGGTGCGGTGTGTGCGGAGGAACACGCAAACATTAGTAGGGGAAGGTAGCAGAGGCTGTAACTTGGCTGGTTTGAAGTGATCTCGAAGTTTCCGATCGGAGAAGGAATACTTTGGAGCCCGGTGTCCCCTCGCTGGTTGTGGATATTTACGTCCACCTTGTCTCCTGCTCTGAAGAATGGCGAGAGATTACGCAGCGCGCTGCTCACTCTCTCCGGTGAGGAAGACTTGGCTGGTGGCGGCGGCGGCGGCGATCCTCCTCGCATTTCAAGGTAAGACCAACCGACCCGAGCTGTGTTTAAATCCCCACCAAAACCCCGTTCACATTTCCTCCACTTCCACTCCTGCGCGTCCCGGAGTGCGTGTGGGCTGACCTGAGTACTTCCAGCCGCGCCTCCCTCGCTCCGGGAGTGCCGCGTCTTTCTCCGGCTCTACCGCCTCTCAAGCTGCGGTGTGTTTTTTTTCTTCCCCGCTGTCCGAGCTGTATTCAAAAGTTTATTACCGAAGCTCACTGCCTGCTGTGCGTGTGTGGAGCCTCTGTGCGCCATGATTACGCGAGGTGTGGCTCTCCTCATTTGTGCTTTCTGTCCTAATTTCTCGCAGCTTCAGACGGCAGGTGACTGTTCAGGGGAAGCTAATCCTCCCTGAGCCTCTACAAACCCTTCATCCCACACGGCTGACCTGTAATCTCTGTTTACCTGGCTGCTGGAAAGTGGCGTAGGGGAAATGGGGCGCGTATACAGAGCGCAGGTGTGATTACTGACATTAGAGGAATGGCAGAAAATGTGTCCTCGGTCTGCAGAGCAACAGTGTGGCTGAAGGGAAACAAGGTCTCTTGTAAGGAGCTGAGACTTTCTCAGCCCTCTGCTCTTCAGGTGGCCCCTTTAATGAATGAATATGGAGAGCCTTCAATGAGTAACCATGAGATTAAGACAGAGAAAATCTCATTTTCACCTCTCTACCTTCATTATGCATCAACACAGAGATGAAGGTTTGAAGAGCCTGATTTGATCGACCATTCAGAATAATATCCAGGGATGAATATATCACCGCCTTTTTTGGGCGGGAAATACTCCTTTAAAATCAGTGAACGTGCTGTGACATGATGTTTTAATAAAAAAAATAATAAAAAAAACAGAATAGAATTTGACAGCAGTGCAGAAGCGAAGGTAGGATTGTACATTTTAATATCAGAGCAGTATTATCAAACAAAGGCTTCTTCTGTGGTTTCTGATTTCACTTCATCCATAAAGCAGAGAGCTGCAGTGAGCGAACATTGTCTGATGGTGTCCTCTGTTCAAACCCACTGTGATCAATCATTGTGAAACAGGCCCTGTATCTACATGATCCTGAATCCTCAACATATTAAGATACATGAACGCTACTGTAAGAATTTAAAATCAGTTTAAAAGTGCGTCTTAAATCCACCTTTTTTAATTTGGAAATAATCAGACGCCCCTGCTTCTTTGTAAGATTTATGGCAATATTTGTACTTCCTATATACCGTGTACACTCTGCACTCTACACGCTCTGAGAGATCTTTTTTTAACACCGTCTCTTCCTGTCTAACTGTTTCTCTCACCTCATTTAGTCTCATGTTTCTGCCTCATATTTAAAATTTCTACCTCCTCTGCAGCGTCGTCGTCCTGGAGGGACAGCGTGTCGTTGCTCTGTGTTCTTGTATGTGATTGAAATGATAACAAAGAGAACTTCAGTCTGACCGGCGGTGTTCAAGTTGAACAAATACTAATGCAGACGGCAGCATCCATACAGGAAAGGCTGGATCATATTAACCTTCTTTGTTTTTGAGGCGCTGGATAGCCTTAGCGGTTATATTGAGCATCCTGTGTGTCTACGTTTATCTGACTGTCGTTTCCTTCTCTCTGAAACTTTCACACATTGAAGCCACGTTGCATTTCTCACTAACACAGTGCCAAAAAGAGAACAGATATAAATGTATAAATAACCTTCCTGATGAACACGTTATTATTTAAAAACCTTCCTAAGACATTAAAAACAAGAAAAGCATCGCTGAAAGACACCTGCGCTGTGTTAGAAGAGTGCAGTTAAAGCAAGAATTAAAATGAGGCATGAAAACATCAAAAACAACACGACAAAGATTTCAAAGGTGGCGTTCTGGGGGCATCAGATAGCCTAGCGACCTCCACGTATAGAGGCTAAAGTCATAGTCGGAGCGTTGCTTTGCTGCACGTCGTCCCTCACTCTCTCCTCCCAACATGTCTTCAGCTCTCCTCTCTACTAACAGCAACAAAGGCCTGAAAGGTACTTTAAATAAGTAGCATGTTGATTTCAGGAAAGAAGCTGACCTCGCTTTAATGGAGCAATATCTCCCACGCCATGACAGGACGGAGTCTTTAGTCCTCCAAACGGGCAGCCGGCCGGGGTTTGACTCCGACCCTCTGCACTTTACTGCACGTCATCCCGTCCCTTCCTACTCTCTCATCCCGGTTTCTTACATTCTCCCCGATCCTCTGTGACATTGAAGTGACACATTCAATCCTCCAAAATACTTTTTAAAAAAAGAATCATTTTCAAACTTGACTTGAGAAAAATAACTTTACTCCCTGTTCCGATTGATGCGGTGAGATATTTGCAGTAAGTCAGTTCTGGCTAACACTTTACTCCGCCGATATCAGGTGAGCTCGACTTTAAAGTTAGTGCAAGAACAATCAAAGAAACTGTCTGAATTAACCGTAAAAATACCAAAATTCATGTCAGAGTTTTTTAGTCTTGCGGGTTTTTTGTGAGAGTTTAAGAACAAACCGATGACAGAAACGACGATAAGAGTTTGGGACGTCGATAATAAGACGGAACGCACGATTTAAACTGACGCTGAAGAAGAAACAATGACTTTTTTTTTCTCTGTCCAGATCTGCCATCGGTGTTACCTGATGCACTTATTGGCAGGTTGTCCCCGCCTGCTGATATCAGCCGAGCTCTAAACTGTAAACTTTCTGCAGCCTGATGCAAGCACAATGCAAGAGGCTGAAGAGAAACTTTGAGAGATGAATGTCTGCCAGGTTATTTATTTGTGAGGAACAGAGACAATTTCAACGGGCACAGAATCCCCTGCTGCAGCTCACCACCTCTCAGATTGACGCTGTTTGGATTTGAACGAGGACAGTTTTAAAAAAAAGGTTTGTGATCAGTTATACTGATGCACAACAAGTTAGCATGATAACCTCCGGCTGAACTCGCTCATTCAGACTTTAACTCACAATATCGAGCAAATACGACGCCAGAAACAGGAAGCGGTATCTATTAACCAGCCTGTGATTGCCATGGCAACTCTCCAGGAGAGCATTGCAGTGAT
The DNA here is from genome assembly GCF_963584025.1 of Labrus mixtus. Lineage (NCBI taxonomy): Eukaryota > Metazoa > Chordata > Actinopteri > Labriformes > Labridae > Labrus > Labrus mixtus. The sequence continues at coordinate 7,061,471 of NC_083627.1, read as the reverse complement.
GGATATGGAGATAACCACAAGCCATGTTAACATCACTAAAATGCACCGCTGAGTTAAGCAGACGTGTTCCGACTCCCAGTAGAAACAGTTCTCTGAGTTTTTTTCCTCCCACTGGGACCAGCTACAAAACTCTGAGCAGCAGGCAGTCGGGCTCCGTCTGCATGACTCTGTCAGCCTGTTGTTCTCACCTGGGTGTACCTGTGGTATCATCTGTCAGAGCTGTCCCCTGAAATTGTCAGCGGGGCAGAAGACGACGGGGTCATTACGAGGAGGGGAGATGTGTCGCCGCCTGCTCTGACTCGCCGCAGAGACGAGACTCTGAGATCAAAGAGAGAGGAGAGGTCGGGTCATCTCGAGGCTGCGGGGGGGGGGGGGGGGCGTTATTAGCATCTGTTGCACGATAGGTGACGATGTCAGCTGTGATTGTGATGCAAGCAGGGGGAAGATTTCACTTGATAAGAAAGAGCTTTGTTATGACATTTTCTCCCAGTTAAGTCAGGAGAAGAGGAAACCCTGGGAGTAGCAGGGCTGTGGTGCAGTGCAGGTCGGTGTGAGGATGACAGATACTCAGTTGAGACTCTGCTACAACAGGCCTGTATTGTTAAAAAGCTGTCAGGCTGTCTTCACAGAATCCCCACAGGTTATGAATTAATTTGAGCGTGCAGCAACACGACTGTCTTCATGGGGACGGGGGGGACGGGGGGACGGGGGGGGGGGGGAGAGACTTCCACACTAACATTTTTACTACTTAGCAGGAGAGAAACTGAAGCTGAATGTGAAAGCTTCTTTTCAAATGTAAAGCAGTTTTTAAATGAAAGAGATGAAGTGTGTTTTATGCGTTTGCATCGATGCACAGTCCTCATCTCCACGCTGAACTTTACTGACATCCAACCGAGTCCCAGAGGGCTTAAGACGGTTAAAAAAATGAGGAATGGGACACACTTTTATGACATAATTTCCTGCCTGGAGACAAGATGTGAGAGGAAAAAATGTTCAACCTTCGGTGTATGAATGTGCTTCTCATGTTACAGGGTGTATTTAGATAAACTGTTCATGCATAGGGAATATTTAATGAACACAAACAACTCGAGCGACGGGGGCACGGGTGGCCTTGCGGTTAGTCTACGCGCCCCATTTGCAGATCAGAGGGCGGACACGGGTTTGAGTCTGACCTGTGGTTCCATTCCTGACTCTCTCTCATCCCAGTTTTCCGTCTCTGTCCTGTCTCAAGGAAGCCAAAACTTAATCCACACAACCCAATATAAACATGGAATAAATAACCTCAGCACTGATTAACTTTGCGGTTAACCTTTGACGTTTTCCATCTCGTCACGTCAACTCTTATGTTGTTGCAGACTTCCCCTTGTTCAGTTCTGCCCCTCAGTTACTCACTGAGTTTGTCACAGTGGGGGACTTTCCCTGTGGGACCAGCGGAGGGGTCTCAGGAGGCCGTACATGAAGCAAAGAGAAGCAGACGGAGCAACAGAAACCCACCCTATGATGACAAGTTTTCCCTTTATATCAGCGTCACATGTAGTTCCAAATATATATAAAAAAAAGAGCAGAGAATGACATCCTGCTGAAAAGAAAACAGGATGATGGAGTTTCATTACGTGCTGGGAGATGTATCGGTCGTTTGCACATGATCGGAGGATAAAAACGGCATCGCCCCCTCCTACCTGAAGATCTCCTGCTGCGTTCTCACATCAGCTCACTCTGACTTCATGCAGAAGATCTACCATGATGCAGGATGGAAGAATCCTGGAGGAAAGATTTGTCTGCTTGCGATCACACATGCAGCTCAACCCACGAAAACTTCAGTAAGCTTTCAGGAGTTTTGTGCGAGTGTGAAGAGTCAAAATTGGATTGGGCCTACAGTATGTGTTTTAAATAATGTGGAAAATAAACACACACACACACACTTCAAACCCCTCAGCTTACCTCTCTTCTTCTTCTCATATAAACATGCAGCCCAAACTGTTGACGCAGCAAAAGATGCGCTGATGAATAAGTTCCTGGAAAGTTTGACGGCATGCTAATCAGGTGTAAACACATTAAGCGCCAGTCTTCAGAGGACCGAGGTTGTTCCATTAAATTTAATGATGTATGGGTATTTATTTTTAAGCCGATTAAAGAAGCTCACTTCTCATTCTACACTTTCCCCAGGAAAAAAAAAAAACTAAACGCTGACTCAGTTTGTCACAGTTAGGGATGAATTATTGTGATTTTTATTCCATCCTTACACCAACACTTTGTGTTAGAGAGAGAACGTTGATCCCATACCAGAGTTCAGTCAATCCAAACCATGAGGATGACTTTGATTTAAAAATAAAACTCGAGTGAAGAAGTGGTTCGTGAAGGGAGCAGTGAAACAGACGTCAGGTTTAAAAAGAAGAAACAAATTGTCGGCAAAATATGGAAGGAAAAAGTGTTTTCAGAAGAATGAAATATAGTTAAAGGGAAACTTAAAATAAAGAAGGAAAATACTCTGAGGGGAAACGAGTTGAAAGGAGGGACATTAAAGGAGCTCACTGACTCAGTGGACCGGATTCCCTCGGGTCAGAGCGGTGAAACTTTCACCGTGAAGTTAAATAGTCCCGTTTTAACCTTCAGTCAAACAGAGCGGCGAGGATATCATTCCCCAGCAATGATAATTAAGTCACTTCAGCACCCCCCCCCCCCCCCCACCCCCCCCACCTCCTCCTCTCCTGTGTGAGTCTCTATAGGCCCGATCCTGCGCTGAAATGTCAATGATGATGAGCCCCCTCGACGGCTCTGTGGAGACGAAGAGCTGATTAGCTTATCAGTTGGAGAGCAGGCGGCCGATGATTATCGCCCTCACAGCGGCACCGCCTGATTATCGAGAGCTCTTATTAATGACTCATCGGCTGTGCTGTGTTGCTGTTTGTTGTTTGCATATTTGTGAAGCTCAGGTTTGGATCTGCGTCCTGGTTTCGTCCTCTTGGGCATCATTGCTTGGAAAGCTTGGAAGCGATGACTTCTTGCCTTTTAAGCACGAAACCGAAATATCCGTCTGCGTTTGTCTTCCTTTTGTTGAGGATGCAAGCAGGGGGACGAGATGTAGAGTGTTAAAAAAACAATCCACTGGTGCAACATCTGCTGCTTTTAAATAAAATCCAGAGACATCCAGTTGAACTGCTGTAATTATGAAGCACGCATTGAGAATAAGCAAAGTGCTCGTCTCTCCAGTCCAGCTGGTTGTGTGTTTGTGGCCTTTGGGGTAAGAGCACAATTATTAGAATTTTTCTCTTTGCAGGATGTTTCGGTTGATTAATTATTAGAAAAAGCCCAGAGGCTGAAAATCCCCCGCTATGTCAAATGCAAAGGGCAGTGTGAATACAAATGCCAGTAATTTTCTCCGTTTAACGAACAGATTCTTTTCCCACTTCGCCTTTTGTTAACCCTGACCTCGGGGTTGAAAATGATTCGAAGCCCTAGCATTTTTTTTTATTTTTTTCCGTCAAGGAGTGTGTCGCAGAGGTCTCTGACGGACTAAATGTCAAGGAGTGCGTCTCAGCAGGAGTGATCTTATGTGTGTGCGTGGAGAGGGTTCAGAGAAGGGGAGTTATTGTTGTCTTGAGAGTCGATCATGAGGTCTTGAGCTGCCTGCTGTGCCAGAGCATCCAGAGCCTGTTTGTAGAGGCTTACACATGTGTTTGATACACTAGGTATACTTCACCCATTTGCATTAAGCTTTGTATCATTAGAAACCTGGTAGTATTTTTGAATGGTCGTGCATCCCGCCCTCATTTTCCCGTGACACAGGAAATCTCTGTTTATCTTGTCTAAAAAAAGGCGCCTCCGGTGACGCAAAATTTCTTCATTTTGCGTCATCGGAGGCTGTTTTGGTTAGCGGGGGTTAAACTACATCGCTAGTTCCTCATATTTTCGACCACTGAAGCTACAGACCAATCACAGATCGGTGGGTGGGAACTCACTCCCAGAAGCGAAACTCAACGTCCGCCATCTTGCTCGGAAGCTATGCTAACAGGCTCTATGGAGAAAGCTGATGATGGCTGATTAAAAAGGTGATATGGATGAAGGGGATTTTGAAGGTCTTGTGCTCGAATCGGATGTTCTACGAGCGGCCTGCTGCAGCCGAGGCATAAGACCCTCCTGTCGGCGGCGGTGAGGACGAGGAGCCCGGGCTTGAGCTTTTCCAAGATGCTAATTCCTTCTGGAAGAAATCTCGGAATCAGCTGAGGAAACGGCCGTATGTGTTGTAGTAAATATGTCTGTAAATAGAGGACCTCAGTGGGAGTGGCCTGCGGTGCTGCGGTGGGCATTCTGGGAGTTGGTGTCTTTCATCCACATGAATCAAAATGTATTTCCCATTTCTACTACCTGTATGACCCAATGTCAATACAGATTCATGTTTCAACGGGTGAAGTATCCCTTTAAATGTGGCATCACTTAAGGAAAAGTACACCAGTCAACAAACCTTTCTACAAACATGAACCTTCTGGGAACAGAGTGACAATAACTCATCTGTGCCAAACGAGACGATGCTTTTTCAATGAAATCATGAAATAAAGATTCTTAATCTTAGAACAGTCGTGTTAAAAAAACAAAAAAAAAAACAACCTGCCGTCAGGTGGGGGACCAGAAATGAGCCACTCCGGGTCCTGACCTGCAGTTTGAGGCACGTCAGCGGCAGCGCTGGGACTCAAATGTCAATGGCTCTTCCTGGTGTGGCGTGGGGTGATAATCATCCCCTCGAGAGCGGAGCGTTGATGCTCGCTGAGAGCTTATTAATGACTCACACCGACACAAACTGCTCTCATGCTGCCGGCTGTCACTGTTGAGACCCATTTGTTTGTTATTGTCTGGGATGTCGTCTTTATCATGGCCATTATCACCCGAAAAAGCCCAAAATCACGTCCTCTCACTGTGACAGAATAACTTTCCCCAAGTCTTTATTCTGGCCTATTCTCTTATTCACTGACAGACCCACACATGATGTTGCATCACTTTGACTGTGATGTGTCTGTTTAATGTCTGAGTTTGTTTCCTTTTTGAGTTCTTGGCCTCTGGGCGTGTTATTGATCACGGATTCAAATGTTTATAACTTTGCACAATCCGGGGATGATGCACTTTGTATTGCAGGGTCTTGCATAAGGCTGTTTGCTTGTTTTTTTTACAACCAAACAGAAGAGGGGAAATACACACATTGTTAACTCCAGAAGAAGTACAGACGCTTGTGTTTTATATTGAACTTCATTACTGCTGTAATAGTGAAACATACAGACTCTGAATGTTCTCATGAAAGTAAAACTTCTGAAGGATTCTCAGTTTAAAGCTAAATGAAGCTTATATCACTTTAAAGGAGCAACCAGTGAGATGTGTAGTGAGTGAAATGACAAAGTGATCTTACTATATGATCAGACATTAAGGAAACATGCTGTGTTGAAGTGCTGGCTTCTCTGACAACAATGCAGCAGCCAGTATGTCCTCCTTCTAACTTTAGATTCTGCTCCTGAATGCTCTGGATTTGTTTGGACCAGAGAAGTTAGGCGGTTTTAAGGCGACCCCCCACACGGCCGTTTTGGACGCCCCTCGGTTTGCCAGATATGAGAGCAGTTATCAGGTCAACAGGTGTTGCAGCGATGGAAGCGGGCAAGAGAAGTGGTTCAGATAGAAGTGATTGTACCCGACCTAAAAAGCCTCTGCATGTTTCTAATAAGCTCCACGAGCAGAAACATGCTCAAACTAGGATCAATATTGGAGATGCTTTTGAAAAATGGAGAGAGGTTAGAACACAGAAAGGTTTACAGACCGATGCAGAGCTGGATAAACACTGAAGCTTCAGTGTCCACCACATGGCATCCTGCATGAGCATCGACTCTAGAGAGGAGGGGGCGGGGGAATTTAGACTGTGTTTTAGACTAAAGTTTTGAATTTAGACTGCAGTACCCATTTTAAACACCAGGTGGCAGTTACATATTACTCCTTTAACTAAAAATTATTTTAACATTGAATAAAAAACATATTGTGAATTCAATGAGTACGACTTTATTTAAGTGTGTAAATTAATTAGATTGGATTTTTCTTGCCTTCCTGAATCCCTTCTAATGTTCTCCTCAATGTCGGCTAGTTCACTTTCATGTCTCCGTGCCCACGTCTCTGCAAGTTCTGCCTGTCAGTCATGGACATCTCATTTGCTAGATGCCTCTTCAGGGGTTTCTCTCACTTGTCTTCATCATTTAATTCATCTTTTCTACTCAGTGTTTGTCATGTTACGTCTGTCGTTCATGATATGCACCGATGGAATCATCAAGGAACGGCTTTTAGTTTTATTGCTCCATCCATTTAGGTTAAAATCAGTCTTGATGCAAAAAGGAAAACTTCTCTTTGGTGGACTAAATGGTTAAATGACAACACATCGCTAGTCGGCACCAGAATATCTAGACTGTAATTTAGTTTTATTATGTTGGCCCTTGGTTCTGGTCAGATGTCTTGTTTAAAGTGTAACGCAAACACCCGCCACTAGCAGGGGCTGTAGCCATAGACAAGCTGTAGCTCCAGTTAAGCTAGCTGTAGCTAACAGTAGTATGCTACCTGGATCTAAACAAGCTCAGTGAACAGATAGCATCTAGTAGGAGCAGGGCGGTATTTTGATCTAGAAAATAGAGATACATTTGTTTGTAGGCTGTGTCAGGTTAAACTGGCACACAGACCAGAGCAGCCATGTTTAACTCTGGTATAACGATGCTAACCTGCAGGAAGGACTGAAAGCTGATGGCGCTAGCCCTGCTAACATTAGCCACACTCGGAAAACCAAATGACAGAGTGTTTTCTTACCTTCAGGCTCGTCTGAGTTCTTCAATTTCTGTTTAACATACTTTGAAATTAGTCACCTAGGAACAATCCAGGTTCAAAGTAAATCATTCTCAAGAGTAGAGATGTCTGAAACTCTACGTATTCTGATGAAGTATTTGTACTTTACTTCCCTCTGTAACACTATTAAACATTTTCACGTTTACAAGGTGGACAAAGTAAATATCGAGTTAAACTTGTCACGTAACACCTCTAAGGCCTGATGTGGACTGAAGGTTACAGCACAGAATCTTCTGTCAGGGTTTCATTGTCACATCTTTGCAGGTAGAAATCGGTCCTTGTTGTTGTTAAGGTGGCCTCACAGTGATTCAGTGGAGGCTGTTCTGAAGGTGTAAGGAGCAGAGAGCTCAGCTGTGTGATACTCAAGAAGAGAAGAGAAACACAGTGACCATGTCAGGTTTAAACCTGTTGTGATCTGAACTGATGGATATGCAACAGAAAAAAAAAAACCTGCTTCTCTGAGTTATTGTCACATCCATGAAGGTAGAAATTAATAATGTTGGCGGTGAGAGATGGTACAGATGCCTGAAAACTTGTGTGTCACAGTTGTATATCGTTCTTTCACACCTCTGCATTTAAAGACGGGTTTGATGCCCTTTTCTGAGAAGTGCAGCTTTTACTGACAAAGGTGGAGGTTGCAGCTCGATTGGTCACTCTCAGAAATTGGGAACAGGTTGTCATGGATACAGCTTTAGTGGATGAGTCAATCTCACATCCCTTTGTTCTGCACTGCATTGTGTGTTAGTCTTTGTGTGGACCTTTTAAAGGAGGATGGCTGTAATTAGGGGGAGAGGTTGGACTCTGTGATGCTGTAAGAAGCTCCATCAGTCCGGCACGCTGAGAGTCCGGGAAGCAGGTTTTCATTCATCACTCCGCCTGCCAAGAACCTGCAAGCATGTGTGTGCACCCGGTCAGCGTTTTATTCCCCCCTTTTTTTTTTAATTCCACTTCTGAGAAAACCAGCTACTAAGCGAATTCCAGCTCACATTTCTAGAAATAAACCGTATCATGGCTAACACCTTGGCATTCCTCTGCGAGTCTTCAGCAAACAGGTGTCAGTGGGAAGAGGGATTACGGAGCGTGGCAACAGGAACGGGGGGGCCATGAATCACAAAGGAGCCGATCCAGGCGAGATCTGAGGACTGTTTTCAGGGTCCTGTCGGCTCTCCCTGCGTCTCAACTTACTCTGCAGCCCAGTCACAAAGCACTCTTGGGTTGTCTGAATACCAGATTGTTCAATCTTAGATACGATACTTGCAAAAGTCAAATGATACCCATACATGTTTCAATAACACCGCAATAAAAATGTAAGTCCTAGGCCCCCTGATATTTTGTAATATCTTGCTTTTAATCACTAAAAAAATGCAGGTAAACATCTGCACACTGTCGAAAATCTACAAATACTTTGGCTGCCGGTGCTCTCAACAACACTCACCAACAGCTCTTGGATGAAAATATGACGGAAGGTTTTAAGTATTTAAAAGCAGCTACAGTTTAAGAGCAGTAAAAGAGGACAGCGCCATGCTAGCAGGGAGCGTCACCTTAGCTAGAAAAGCTAGCACAACATCACATTTTATGGCCTCCCATTTAAAGTGAAGAAAATAAAAACAAACACAAAATGAGCAGTGTTGAACGTTCATCTGGGCTACTGGTTGAGAGTATGACTGAAGGTTTGAAGTTTCTAAAAGTATTGAAGAGTTCATTTTAATACACACACACCCACAGGATCAATGTGGCCACCCTCCCTGGTTTGACTTTTACTGCCATACAGAGTAAAGAAAAACGTCCCACCAGCCTTTCTTTCCTGCATCCTTTCTTCCTGAGTCTTATTCTTTCGCTCTCATTCTTTTGACCCTTTTTTCATGCGGCCTGGCGGGCTGCCTCTGTGGCGGCTCCCGAGCAAGGGACCTTTTGTTGCCTCAGCTTTTGGTGGAATTAAAAAGGGTGCCAGTATACCCCCCCCCCCCCCCCCCCCCCCCCCCCCCTCTGCCTCCACCCGTCCACTGTTTTGGAAGAGAGGGAGCTAACGGGGGAAAGAGGGAGAGAAGGAGGGGTTGAAAAGTGTGAAATGTTTAGACAAGTACCCCTGCTCTGTCTCCATGTCTGTCCTCGGCGAGCAGCGTCCGGGCTCACTCACTGCTTCCTCTCCACGCAGTCGGCTGCTGACAGAATGGAAATTGCTCTCACCGTCTGTGCGAGTGCAGCAGTGTGTCAGGATGTGATGTGACTTCATGACATTTCCCTTATGTACCCATGTGGGCAATTAATAACGAACACTCCGACATTGTTTGTTCACTTGTATCATTATGGAGAAGTTATCTAATTCTCCTACAGAGGGGGTTTAAGGTGACTGCAATGTTTAAACTCAGGGTCGTACAAATACTGGACCATGTGGGCAATGGGGATGTTTGCTGGGACTTGTTTTTTTTTTATTATTTTGGGGCTGTTTATCCCTTTTTATTGTAGAGATAAGACAGAGGATAGAGTCGGGAACTGAGAGAGAGGGGAATGACGTGCTGGAAAGGAGCCACATGTCGGATTTGAACCTGGGCCTCCCGCCTCGTGGACTACAGCCTCTTTTACATGGGGTGTGCGCCCTAACCGCTCGGTCACCAGCGCCCCCAGCAGGGACTTATTTTTGAGTTGGTTCAACAGGAATTTAAATTCAGACTAGTCGACTCGCCTTAATTAAGTAAATTGAGCATCATTGTTGTGCTCTGCTTCTGCAACGTCGAAACGCAGATGAATTCACAGACTGGGAAACCAATATTACGCCGTCACTGAATCAACGTCAATGCACAAAGACGTGATCATGGCCGAGCTTGGTAACGGCTCCTTTGCGGGGAAAAAAACGTAGTCTGACAAGGGCTATTGTTAAAATAGTGTGTCGAGCGTGGCTAACATTAGCATTGCTAGCACCAGCAGACCTGCAGTCTGGCCTCTTTGCAGGTTAACGTCCACATGCCTGTGCTTTCTGTAGTTACACACTGCTCAGGTCGGGTGGTTACATGACTGTTAACCTCTGCTCCTCTCATTAGATGTCGTCCGTCCACTGTGCTGGTTTACATCAGGGCAGTAGAGCAGGGAGAGCAGACCCATTAGCCAGAGATAATGGGTCTGGCTTACCCCCGTGCATTAAAAAAAATCAGTTTGTCAAAGTTGAGCAGAATCCGCGCTTTAGCTTCTGGTCGACTTGAACTGATTGAAACGTGCGTCCTGTCAGCACTCTTATCATCATTTCATGAATCAGTCCCATCCTGTTTGAGTTTTGGGGATAACTTGGAAAGTGAAAGCTCTCTCCGAGCTCGAGGTGCACAGGTCACACAAGCAAGCAAGATTAGAAAAAGTCAATTTCCTCCCTCGGTTCAAGAGCAAGCAGCAGAAAGGCCAGGCCATTGTCAATTGTCTTCGTAATGTCCTGCTGCTGCTATTCCTGGACCCACTTTCTTCAGGCGCAGGTATTCATAGACGTGTTAGGAAGCAGCTCTTCTTTACCCAACTCAATGAATGGACTGTAGAGAAACTGAATATGTTTTTGGCCTGAAGGAACTCGACACCTCACTGAGGTAATGCAAATATGAGGAGGAAAGTAAAGAGACGGCATCGATTTTTTCGGAGGCGTCCATGAATAACTTTCCTGCTGAAAGTTACTGAGACGGTTAGCAACAAGTTGTGGAGGTCAGCAGGAGGCCAGCCGAGTTAGAGAGATAGAGAGAGAGAGAGAAACAAAAAGAGAGACGGGTTAAAGAGGACAGACATGGAGAGAGAGAAAAAACAGACGAGAAGGAGAGAGAGTGACGACAGAACCAGAACGGAACCAGCAGAGAACGAGAGACAGACAGACAGACAGAGAGAGAGAGAGGGAGAGAGGGAGAGAGGCATAGAGAGGCATAGAGGTGAAGAGACGGTCAGACCGAAAGAGAGTGAGAGGAAGCAGGCAGAGAGAGAGAGAGAGAGAGAGAGAGAGAGAGGAAGGATTGTTCATCGTTTGCAGAGAGAGAGAGAGAGAGAAGGGACAAGGGCACAAAGAGGGGACAGACGGAGCAGAAAGGAAACAGCCATAAAGGGAAGACACAAAGCATGAGGAAGAAGAGAAGAGAAACAAGCACACCAGACAGAAACAGAGACTGTGTTGATGAAATGTGAAAATGAATTGTGGCTAAAGACGAGGACGTTCTGTCACCTCTCATGGCGTCGTCTGCTGCTTCAGTAGCATCCTCAAGATTCCCGTGTTTCCTCTGAGTGTGCAGACGTGCACATGTGTGATGACCGTCGTTCTAATCGACTGCGTCCGCTCTGACTGTTTTTGTTTCTCATTTGCATAACGCACAACCTAACGTCTCTCCTCCTCCCCGTGTCCACATAGCGTCACATTTCCATGCGAGTCTCTCTCCCATTACAAGAGGAAAACCGTTTTCATTCACTGCTGCGTCTGTGTACTGCACGTTTCCCCACGATTATTCAGTAACGCCTGCCATGTGTAATTAATTTCTTTTCTTAACATTCAGACTCTGCTTTTCTTTCAAACCTGGCTGTTCGTGAATGAGTCTCCTGGCAGACAGAGCAGCCACATGTTAGAACAGACATGGATGTGACAATTCGGTTTGTCAGGCTGCTCGTTTGTTTCCTGGCAGAGAGGAGCGTGTCTTCCCGAGGATGTCAGCTGGTTGACAGGGAACCCCCCGTTTAAGTCTCGTCTATATTATATTAAATGTTAAAATGAGACGCTGGTTCCTGTTTGGCCTCAGACAGAGACGTCGAGTCACTTTCTTGTCCAGCGAGAGGTCACCAAACGCGGAGGCTAACAAGAAAACACACCACTGAGGCAGATTAACTACACGCTATCCAAATAACACCACCAGGGGGCTCTCAATCAAAACAATAACGAAAGATGGTGTGGGGCGCCGGTGGCCTAGTGGTTGGTGTGCGTGTGGGCGGACAGCCCGGGTTCGAATCTGACCTGTGGCTCCTTTTCCCACATGTTGTTCCCCACTCTCTCTCGCCCTTATTTCTGACTCTGTCCACTTTCCTATCGCTAAGATAAAGACATAAAAAGCCTGAAGTCTGAATTCTGACGCGGAAACTGTCAGATGGGGCCCCCTTAGGGAGGTTTCCTACTGTCAATGCAAAATTTGCACATTTTGAGCCACTGCTTTGGTTTAAAGTTTGTGAGCCCTCACGGGGCCCCCTACTGGCCCGGGGCCCAGAGCAGCAGATTCAAGGTCCGAGTTCAGAGGTTACTGAGACGCACCATCATAAGAAACTGAGGAAGATTTCAGGGGATTTCTGCAGACTGTTCGGAAAGTTTCTGGATATTCCAGTCGTGCATTTTTAATAACTGCTTTAGAAATAGATAGAACACAACAACCCTGACCTTGAGGCCTGAACATGACTTCTTTCATGTTCCCATTAAAAAGTGAAACACAATCTTTACATCGTGTTCAGGCTCCACTTCTTCTCACTGTGTTGTGATTTTAAATGTTCATAAAGTGGAAAGAGCGGGACACATTGTAAAGTCCAAACTGTGAACGGCTTGATTGTATTTTGAGTGAACTGACCTTTATGTTGGACTCGATGTTTTCACTGAACGTTCAAAGGGAACTCAACAAATCAAATGCATCAAAGTGTGTTTTCAAATTCTTGTGAAGTCCTGCTGAATATGTGAAAAGAAGTTTTATGAAGCCTCTCGTGGCTCCAGAGGGAGTGGGAGGAAATCAATGTCAGTTTCTGGCTGAAGACGAAAAGTTTAAGATGAAAGAAAATGCGAGGCTGTGGAAACGGAAAACAGAGAGAACCTGCTCAAAGTCTTTGTTTCAGACGGGCACAATAAATGTTACGAGGCTCCAACACCTCACATCTCTCACTTAATGATTGGCTGTTGAGATGTTTTGTGGGTGATGTAGACACCGCGGGCCGTATTCACAAAGTTCCCTGAGTACAAAGAGCTGCTCCTAGTTCAAAAAGTTCTTAAGACTTGTGACATTTTCGAAGAATTGCTCCTCAAAGTTTGGACTGGATCCTTGTAAAAATGAAAACATGTTAGCCTTTAAGAGAGCTCCTCAGGTGAAAACCTGTTCGAAGGACTTTCAAGTGTCTTTGAGAGTTTCTCCAGCTGAAGAGAAAACAGAGAAATGTCCTCCAAACTCTGAATGAAGAATGTCATTATTGAATCACAGTCGGCTTGAAAGTTATTTAGGCAGACGTTTGAATGCATCTTGGACAAGTGAGACCTTCGTCCGTCTGAATGTGTTTTACTCCTCAGGTTCATCTAGTCGCTGATTAAAGGCTCTCTACACGTAAATATCAGCTGAGTTTACAAACCTTCCCCACCCCCAGGCTACTTAGGATCTCGCCTCTACTTTCCACACAAGGTTCCCCCCTCTCTCCCTCCAGACAATACTCTTCATTGGCCCTCATTTTCCCATAAACCATCTCACATCCAAAGAGCACACAGACACAGATGCACAGACAGGTTGCCGTCCTCCCTCGCCTCTTCATTGCAGCCGCTGTTAAAGCAGATTAATTGCTTCCGGATCCTTCTCTAACTCCGCTGTTGATTGAGAGATTCAGCGCGACAGCTGCAGCCCCATGCAGCACCACCCCACCTCAAAGAAAACCCCTCTTTCCCCTCCTGATTTTTCATCTCCAGTCAATTATATTGGCACAACACCTGGAGTAGATCTTTTCCTCTGTGAATCCAAAATGGAGTTTTCCTGACACAAAAGGTTCTGTATTCCAGACGTGTGCAGACACCTGCTCTTTTGGCGACCGTCGATGGACGTTTTCATTTGTCAGGCAGAATTACAGAACTCTTTGAAAGGCAGGGTTTTTCAATTTCCTTTTTCTAAAATAGTATATCATCGTCAAATGAATTGAGATATTGCCTGGTGCTTTTCCACAGGCCCTTGGGCTTTCTTCTCACAGCTCATTTCATTATTCCTCCTCCCTGCTGCTTTTTTTTCATTCTGATTCTTACCTGCCACTCAGCCACAGATATCTTTGGCTGTTTCTTTTTCTGCACGCAGATAATTCAGTCCGAGTCCTCCTCAATTAGACCCAATGAAAGTGCAGAACGGATTAGTGAGGCTACTGCTTGTAAATACCCACCGCTGAACATCTGTCGTCCTTGTAACCGCTGCGAGTCATTATCAGCATCATGAGGTTCAGGCTAAATGTGGCTCTCGGATGTTTGTGCGCTAAATGCAAACTTCTGTTTATTGTGTTTGTGTTCAGTGTGTGAAGTGATTCAGAATCTTGTAACGAGTGAAATTATGAGTCATTTCATAACAAAAGTCCAGTTTGCAGCATTTTCTGAGAAAAGTGAGTCCTGATAGACGAGCTTTTGCTGAGCACTTGTCTGTGTCTGTGTGTGAGTGTGTGTGTATGACTCGTGACAGGCTCCCTCTGTTAGCTGCAGTGACAAAGTCATGCTGGACTGTGTGAAGGGTGAGGATGTGAGTCGCTCTGACAGACGGAAAAAGATCCACATGTCACACACGCACCAAATCAAGCTATGGCATCTATATCAAGTAACACTTTCTTCTCCTTTCTTCTTTCTTCCTTCTTTCATTTCCTCTCCTCTCCTCTCCTCTTCTTTTCACTTCTCCTCTAAATATTGGAAACGGATCAGAGCCGGGTGGCGGGGGGATTAAAAGCTCTCATGTCAAACCCAAAGAAATCATTAAGAGAAATCATTAAGACATAAAGTTCTCGTCAGCAGCTTTGACATCCGTCATCCCACCAGACTTGTGAACTGCAGCTGCACTTTGGCTACACAGAAGGAGGAGGGGGGGGGGAGGGCATGTTTGAAAAGATGATATTCCAGTACTGCCTTTGCATACATTTTATTTTCTTTTTAAGATTTATTTTTTCTGCCTTTATTTGAGAGATAGGACAGTGGAAAGAGTTAGAAATCAGGGAAAGAGAGAGTGGGGAATGACATGCGGGAAAGGAGCCACAGGTTGGATTCGAACCTGGGCCGCCGGCTTGGAGGACTACAGCCTCCATACATGGGGCGCACGCACTAACCACTGCGCCAACAGCGCCCCTGCATACATTTTTTTTATTCTAATAAGAAAAAGGGTATATTAGCTAACGTTGTTGCCCTGGCCCTCAATGTCGTTTACATGTTGTGCTCAAGCTGTAACGCTGACACCCGCCACTAGCTGGCGCTGTAGCCTCAGTTTATGGACCATCTCTCCTCGCTCTACAGCCCGGGTATAAACACACTAATAGTGCTTTCACACTCGCAGAAAACTCTTGGAAAAACTGAACGCAAACACTCAGACTTCACCCCGAGTTTCTCCTGCCAGACCCCGAGGATTTTGAGTGAGCTGATGTGAGAACGCAGCAGGATATTCTCCAGAGAATTCACCTCGAGCCGGTGGAGTGACGTTTATATACTGTGACAGCTGTCCGGTGCATAGAGTGTCTGCATGAGACCGCTACGATCTCCGTGCAGCGGGCTCTGTTTCCCTTGCATTGCATATTCTAGTAAAGTTACCTTTCAAATTATAACTGAACTCATGTGCTTTAACGTGAGAGCACAGTCTGAAAGTGAAGCTATGGCTACCACATGATGATAAATTATATTTGGAACGATGAAGGATCCTGTAGTCTGCAAACAAAAGAAGGAACTGTGTTGCTCTAAGCTCAACAGCAATGATCGGCTAATCCGCCTGCCGTATTGAAAGTGGAATATCCATCCATCCATGAATCTTCTAAAGCTCTTATCCTGTTCACGGCTGCAGGGACTGGAACACATCCCAGCATGCACCGAGTGCGAGGCGGAGCACACCCTGAACAGGTCCAGAGGGTGCACCCTGTCTCTCAAAGGGCTGGAATCTGAATTTGAAAGTGTAGAAGCTGAAGTGTAAAATACTGCCATTTCAAAGTTCTCCTGCTGTTCTTTTTTTTTTTTTTTTGCTGCAGTTTAGTCTTAAAGCATGCAAAACATTTCTGAACAGTTGCATTTATGTCAAACTGTGTTTATTAAAGGTTCTGTGGAGTTTTGTATCCTCCACCCCCCCCCCCCCCCCAAAAATACCCTCTCTGTCCCCGAGGTCAAACAAACAAACTGAATGAATTCTCCTCCTTGAAGATTTGCAAAGCTAATTTTTTGAATATTTAGATTATGCAATGTTTGAATCCGTGTTTGCTGGCTTGCAGCCTTCTTCTTCTCTGCTCTGCGGAGGCCGTTTGCACGTTAATGCCAACAACTGTCAATCAACAGAGTAGCGTCAAACCGGCGGCAGGATTTTATTAATTTTTTTCCCAGACACCCCCTGAACCCATGTGTGAGTCTGAGCATCCCCGGAGCACAGACACACAAACAAACGAGGACCTGCTCGTAAAAATATTGCTCCATGGAGCTACCTGCGGCAAACCAAATCAGCGGATGCTAAATTTACTATGAGCCGTGCAGTTCATGTCGGGGAGTTCTCAGCCTTCAACCTTTGAGATAATCACACACGTCAGGGTGGATTAACCCACTTACAGAAATGAAAATAACGTTTGCTAATTGTTTATTGTTGATGGGGGAGATTTGTTTCTCTTTGATTTTAATTGTCAAGTGCACTTCAGTCATTAATCTTGTATGGGGAGCTAGTTGGGCTTAAATAATTAGCATTCCAGTTAAATGATTAGGAAACATCAGAGCTGTGCTGTTATCTATAAATAATGCACACCAGCCGACCAATCAGAATCAGCAATGAGCTGTTTGTTAATTACTGAGCTTTCAATGTTATCTTGTTGTCATTTAGATAAGTGTGCATCGCAGAAATGTTATTTAAACTCGACAAAAGACGATGACTTGTAATCTACTTATGCACTTGATCTTCTATTATTTGGTGCAACACAACTTTCTGTTTCACAGTTTTGTCATTTAAAGACGGCCCCTTAGTTTAGAGCTACGAAGGCGAGTTTCACTGAGCCAGCAGCACGCCCCACATCCTCGCCTTTTCGTTTTGTGCTCTCCTCAAAAAAAACTCCATTAACTAAGGAGTGAGGATTGGAAAATAGAAAATGACTTATGTGCCGCGTTCTCTGACCTATCCGCCCCCTCATCCCAGAGTCTATTTCCAGACGCTGTGCTTTTCAAAATGTGAGGATGATGTCTTAATCCCCGGGGAAGCATCTTGTGGATGGAAGTGAAATGTTTCGACTGTTCTCGTTTCCCTCCACCCGAGCATCCTGACGGGTGGCAGACGGAGCCGCCCAATGGGCCGGCTGGACGCAGAGTAGAGGGTGCTAATGAGATGTGTGAGCTGCTCTTTCATGTCTGTCCTCTCCTCTTCCCAGCATGCCTTTCTCTCTTGGCTCTGTGGGTGTCTAAGCTATAAGAGCCTATGGTTTCTGACTGCTAATGCACAAAGTGACCGTGTCTGAAGTGAAAGTTAAATAGGTTTGGAATTGAATCAGCCATTTTTGGGTTTGAAAGGCAGTGTGAAGGGGAGCGTGTTAATGAGCGGGTATGGAACATCACTCACGCCTCACATTCATCAGCAGCATGAAACTGTGGCCCGGAAGGGACGGAGGATGAAACGAGGGAAGCGAGAGGAGGTTGATAGACACGGAGCTTAAAGCGAAGGCTGTGCTTAAATAAACAAAATTAATTAACAAATAGCCAAAGTAATTGATTTTATGAATCCAGCGGTCAAACTCATCGACACGTGTCTCTCTAAATGTCGACTTTTACAGAATTAAACCATTTCAAACTGAAATCTCACCATCCCAGTCCAGCCCATATGAATACATATTCATGTATGGTAAATCAAAATGAACAAATGTAATATTTTTGCATCTCATCAAAGAGAAAATCCCAGCAGACGACTGAAATCGTTGTAAAGGGCTCAATCGGGGGCGGATCCAGACTTTACTGACGGGAGGGGCCAGGCCCGGTTCTAGAACAAAACTCCTTAGGATGCATCTGATATTAAAGAGTGTGCAGCTACAGTGACGGGCAACAGCAATGAAAAATAGCGTAGGTGTCACCTACCTGTTGTAGGTGAACCAGCAGGTCATGTGCACGTTTCATGACCATCATATCATGGACGTGATAAACACGATAGGAGTCACTGTTGATTCCTTTTTGTAAAAAAAAACCCAACTATCTTTTTTTTTTTGGCATCCATTCAATTGAGGGTGGAAGAATTTAGTGTTGGGGGGGGGGGCTGAAGTATGTGTGCGCACACATGAATAAACAGCATTTATTCACGCTGTTTGTTTTTCTAATTAAACTGCTGACAAACTGCAGTTTCACACATTATTTGTCAAACATAAACTTTCGGGAAGCACGAGCCGTCAGAAAAACTTAAACTGGTGTTTTTCACAGCTTCTCCGCTTTTCCTCTAGTTTTGTTATTTTGTATTTTCTTGACAACAAAGCCCGTGGATGTGACGCTTCCTGCAGCCAGCTTTAACAAGGTAGTGCGTGCTTCCTCTGGCTTAATTATCTCCTGCAAATTTTCAAGAACCTGAAAGATGATATTTTCAGTCCAAACAAACATGAATGAAAACTTCTTTAACACTCAAAATCAAACTCATCGTGTGCTTTACTAAACAACTCATTGGTTTAATGGACTGAAGACCTCTAAACCACGAGTGAAGTCTTTTTGAATGAACATGTGTTTTCATCCGCAGTCATCAAAAACTGGCATGTTCCCACAAGGCACCATGGGAAATGTAGTTTAAGCAGGATTGTGTTTAATGGCTGAAGTCCTGGATTCTGGTCCAGAATTGCAGCAGCGTGATCGTCTTTGTTCTTCCAAAGAGAATGAAGCTGATGAGGAACAATATGTGTTAGTATTGTAGTTTAAAGGATTACTATACGGCTAACAGATATTCAGACCAAAACAATGCATCTCTTTGGACACCCCTCGTTCTTCCCTAAGCCAACCCCGAACCCTGCTACCCCACCCATCCTGTCAGGCTTCACTCGCTGTGTTCTTAATGTACAGGCAGCAGCAGACGAGTGCTAAAAATAATCAGAACACAATTCGTCTTACACTATAATAGATCATTTTTCTGTTTTTATACAGAGATGATGTGTTTTATGGCCAATAGTTAGCTAGCTTTCCTGACCCGTCCTCACTGTCAAGTCAGCGGGTCAACGATCCAACAAAACGACCAAAGGCAAAGTAGTCGTCTACTCACACCTTGTGAAGAATCCCAGCGTCTGTTCTAAAGAAAAAACTCCCGACATACAAATATCTCGACAAATGCAAATTTGCCGTCGTGTCTCGGACATATAAAAGTGAGATTTATCAGATGGTCTTTGTGTATTCAGGACCGACGTTCTGCCTTGCCAGCCTCAAGGACATCAAAAGCTAAACATGACGTTATGGACGTTTGTGTTCTGCTTCAGAGGGCGTCTTCATTTACAGTATTCTGTAGACATGGAGGTCATGTGCTTTCGTGTTCCTTCCCTGACAACCAACACCACAAGAAGTCATTTTCCCCCTCATACAGAGGATCCGGTCTGCCTGTCCTTGTCTCTCTCTTCTTACCTTCAGTGCTTTTCTGCCACCACGCTGCACGTGCAACTGCTGTGACATCGCCGTCATGTCTACTCTAAACTGGTTCTATGACTATGCAGATTGTAAAATGTGACTTTCTGTCTTGTTAAACTGTTTGTACCAAACATGAACATTTCAGAAAATGGAGTCGTGCAGAGATAAACTTCTGTTGAGTCGATTTTTTCTTGATTCTAATTTATTCCATATAAACTTTGCAGTTGATTCCCTGTCCCTTCAAACGTGCTGAAACTGAAGTTAATGACAGCGCCGAGCCTCTCATTGCTCCAACTCAGTTGGTTTGAGATGATAGTGAGCATTATGTAATTGCTTGTTAGAACCAAATATGCACGGGGCACAATGGGTTAAACGCCAATTAGTGCAGTATGAGTGTGACTGTGGCTGCAGACAGGCGGCGCAGAGGGAGATCCGTTAGCTCGCTGTAACCTGGAGCTGTTCAGGGCTCTGGGTTCACTCTGTGGTTGACTTGACAGGTCTGGCTGAACTGTCATCCTGTTACTGCTATTCCTGGGTCTCTTTCTTTTCCCTTTTTTTTCCCTGGGATGCTGAGTGTAGTGCGCTGTGACAACTCACACATTCTCTGCTGAGTGTCAGAGCACTGGCCCCTTTCTTCCCGACATGACGGGAGGATTTGAACGTGTCGAAGTGAGGAGTGTGAGGGTCCTAACCTTCCCTCCAGCCTGTCCTCTCCTCCTCGCCTTCTTCTCCGTCTCTTTTGCTCTCATGTTTTATTCCCAGAGTGTGGCCGCCCGAGCGTTCAGAGACTCTGATGGAAGGCGGTCATACATGTGGATTTTCCCCTCACACACATTCATGTGCACGTGCGCAGAAACTGAAATGCTCCCCGTGCTGCCCGTTCTGGACACTGCTTCTACTCCACACACACACACAAAGTAATTGCTACACACACACAGAGATAAACACTCAGCGTGTCTCAGTCTGGTGGAACCTCTCAGTGGCGGCCCCCCTGACAGCTATCCAGTCACGGCCTCTTCTTGCAGAAACAGATAAAGGCTGATTTTGAAAGTCCTTGTCGGCTCTCACTGCTCCCTTCTTTTCTCTCTGCTGGCAGTGAGGTGTGGGCGTTGGCAGGACGTGTGTGTGTGTGTGTGTGTGTGTGTCACAGTGTAGATCTGTGTGTTTGCATGTATGCGGGGGATCATCACTTCATGTTTGTACAAATATGTGGATGATAGAGTGAGGCAGAGCGACACTGAGCCGACTGAATCGACGTCTGTGTACCTGCTGAAATCGTGAGCTGCAGCGCTAACACAGCTGATAGTGAACAATGAACAATAGAACGCACACATATTAAAAAAAATAACACGAGTGGTGATGTCAGTACTGGTATCATATATTGATCCTGAAGAATATAAAGATATTTTCTTGGGCATTTTTTCCTGTATTAGATAGAACAGCTGACTAGAAACAGGAAGTGTTGTAAAGAGAGAGCGGGGGATGACATGCAGAAAAGAGGCGAGGCCGGATTCCAAACCATAGCCTCCGCACTATGGGGTATGCGACACAACCACCAGGCTATCCGGTGCCCTGATCCTGCAGAATATTAAAATGTTTTGAAATAAACCTTTTGTAAATCCTCAGTGTTTCAGTTTAAATTATTTAAATGGTGTTTGTTGAAAATGAAACCTGGACTACAAACAGAAACCAGATACTCAAATCTGGTCCTGTGACGCCACCGCCTGATTCCTCATTATTATTCAGAATATGAGATTACTGTAAAGTTTTTGCTTACTTAGCGGGGCTGCTAAACTGCCTCTAGTGGACACTTGATGAACTGCAGGATTTTGCACTCTCAGAGGTTGCCGCTTGGTGTGACCTCAGCTTATTTCATCACTTACACGCAACACGTCTGCATGTACAAAAAAACAAACAGCGCAGCGGTCTTATCGTGCACACACTGTAACATCTGACTTTAACCATTTATCCGCTGTCAACCTCTTGTAGCCATGTTGACTCTTCATACACCGCTCTGAGGTAAAAACAATAAACCATCTTTATAAAAATAATCGTTGAATGTTTGCAGCCACAGCTGTCCTGTTGTTGGGCAAAAGTACAAATGAACAACACGGACTCCTCCTCGTCTTCTTCCTCCTCTCTGTCTCATTCGTCTGAATAGTTCTTTGACTGGCAGGAGGGGAGGGATTATTATTACACAGATGTGTCAGCCACCTCCCCCCCCCCCCCCCCCCCTCCCCCTGCCCCTCGTCCTCCCACCTCTCGTCTCATCTGCTCAGTGTAACAAACACGATGAGGAAGGGCGTCACTTTCTAATATACGACCACAGATGGATTCATTATGAGCTTTAATCAGGGCGTTACCTCCGGCATGATAACCACACACGCACACACACACGCGCACACACACACACACACACACACATACATGAGAGCTGCTGATGTTCGTCTGCACAGATTGCTTATTAAATGAGATGGAATGAAACTTGTCATTTGTTTAATATTTGGCGTCATAATTGTTTGACCTCCAGCAGAGTGTCTGGACAGGAATTACACAGACTGGACAGGCAGAAAGAAATGTAAT
Source organism: Labrus mixtus (assembly GCF_963584025.1). Classification (NCBI taxonomy): domain Eukaryota; kingdom Metazoa; phylum Chordata; class Actinopteri; order Labriformes; family Labridae; genus Labrus; species Labrus mixtus. Next base: position 7,039,522 of record NC_083627.1, on the reverse strand, counting down.
AGATCAAAATGATTAGAGCGCCAAGCACAGAGCCATCAACACATAGAGGTAGCTAGCAATAAATAAAGAGGACATCAGCATTCAGAATTAATAAGCCTGGCTCCATGTTTGAAATGAGGCGGGGCCAAGAGAAGAGTTCAAGAAGAACGGGACAGACAGCAGCTGGTAGATAATCCAATAAACTTTTGTGTTTTATTACAACAGCGGGGAGATTGAAGCCGGAGCTGTGAGTCAGATTTGATTGTTGAGAATGGCGATTAATCATGTTTGTCTTGGAGGAACACCAGAGAACGTTTGGACACTCGAGTTTTCAACAAGTGATAATACATCTGGGAAGACAAAGAGAAAGTTTCAGATACTGCAGTTCCTTGTGTGACCACTAGAGGCTGGCTCCAAGAGCGAGTCAATCCCCATTAAGCCCCATATTCAAATATTTAACTTTATTTGCAGCCATGTCCAGAAAATATTTCTGCTCTATGGTCCTTTCTCTACATTTTACATGACTCTCTCGTTTAACTTTAGGGTTTAACTTTATGCATTAAGGGTGAAGGCACTTTGAGTGACAGGTTAACGCTAACTTTCTAATATTGCTGAGAAAGCGCCACTCCCACAACAAACCCCTTTTTGACACTATACATTTTTCTCTCTGGATTAGTGGACAGTGTGGGCATGTAGGTGAAGATTTAGGATTTTGCTCTGAAAAGGGGCTCTACGTTTAGCCTGTAGCTAATTATCCTCTGCAGCCGTGTGTTTTGTGCATCATTTTTGGACCTGCAGGTGTTTTCTGCTTATGTTGTGAACATGTGAGATGACTTAATTGGCCCCTCTGTCCTTGATTTGACCACAGGTTTGGATATTTAAGTTTTTGTGCATGCAGTCCAGCTTACCACGCTGCAGGCTCGGTTAGTTAGTGTGAGCGTTTGTCTTGTTGTCTGCCACCCGCAGTGGTTTCAAATCAATGCAGGTTGCCACAGTAGCTGCGTTCACACATGCCATTACCATATTTGGGCATGCGAGCGCAGCGCAGATGAGTGTCAGGCCACGGGCTTGTTTCCCGTAATCACTCTTCTCCTCCGTTTGTCTCCTTTTTAAACTCGTCTCCTCTCCCACTTGCCCTCTCCTCTCCTTGTCATTCTGTCATTTAATTTCCTCCTGACTCATTATTGCTGTTTTTTCCCTCCTTCTGTTTGCCATTCATCACCTCCGTCCTCCTCTTTATGTCGCTCCTCTCCTTTCTTCTCTCATTCTCGGCCTCCGCCCCTCGATTTATCATTCAGCTTCTCCTCTCTTCTCTTTTCTTCTCTCCTGCTTGGCATGCATCTCTTCTCCCCTCCCCGTCTTTGTTATTCTTCTCCTTTCCTCTCACCTTTCCTCCTCATCATTGCCCTCCTCTCCTTTATTTGCCATCCATCACCTCTGCTCTCCTCTTCCCGTTATTCTCCTCCTCCGTGTGCCAGTCATCCTCCGTCCTCCTGTCATTCTGCTTCTTCTCTCACACATCTCTCCTCTCTGCGTACTCCTTTTACCCTCACTTTATTGCACTAACTAATTCAAACTTACCTTTAGTTTAACCGATGCTTGCCTTCATTTAAGAAGAAAGCTTGAACTTTTGAATTTTTTATGCAGCTGACTGGGGGCTAAATTTTGGAATTTAATATCCTATATTCGTTCTTTTGAATCTCTGTTTCGATCTCCACCATTGACTAAACATAAAGTTGCACAGCACACCTCTACCTCCTTTTTTTTTTTTTAACAATAGTGAAGCCAAAATAACCTCAAGACGATAAGCTTTCTCCAATATGTTTGATACATAGCACAGGTTATGTCGATCTGATTCCTCATTACTCTGATCCTGAAGATTCATTTTGTCATCTTGTTCAAAAGTTCATTTCATGTTTTCACAAAATAGAACGTTTCATATTGTGCGCACAAGATTAAAAAAACAAACATTTTTTTAAGAAGCTGCAGCGAAGAATCCAGATGTTAAAACTATCAAAACATCAAGAATCAGTTTTTTTAAAAAAAGACTTCCTGGATGCTTTTCATCAGACGTCAGGAGAGGCTGCACTCTGAGCTGCTGCTAACATTAGCTTAGCTCGTTTCTTGACACTTTGTTTTTAAGTTTTGGATTCTTTAAGCAGGCCGAGCAGTCCCTATGATCAGTGAAAACAGTTGTACCCCATCTTTAAAAATGTAATAATAAGCACATTGTCTTTCTCACTCTTGTACCGCAGGTGTTCAGGTGTGTGACGTGGTACTTAGCAGGATTAAAGGTGTCAGATCCAGAATGTCTGATACGAAACATCACACTCCCTTCTTTACGCAGCATGTTCTTCAGGTTTGTAATTTTGTGTTGAGTTTAATTGAGCAGACGTGTGACATGTTTCTCACACCCACCTGTGAACAAACACACAGACACTTGTTACTCAGCAGGGGTTCGGCTGCCATCGATTGGCAGCGTTGTTGATATGCACCGTCACGTCGGCAGCCTCCATATAGCTGCTGAGGCTTATTGGTAGCAGGGGGGGGGGGGGTGTGACAATGACCCGGGCCGAGAGAAGAGACAGAAAAAATGAGAGCAATATAAATGGAGGCAGAACGTTTCTGCCACTGCGCTGTAAGAAAGGCTTAGTGGGAATGATTATCGTTGAAAGCTAAATTGGCAATCTGCCCTTTCTTGTCTTCTGCGACTCCGGTTCTCGTGCACAATCCTCTTTCTCCTGTCGCTTCTGCATCTCTCTCCTCCTCTCACTGTCTCAATCTACCTCGCTCCATCACTTACACTCGTTTGGCCTTAGTCTTCCCCCCCCCATACTCCCCTTTTTCTCTTTCTTGTGTTCCTTTCTCTCATTCTCTGGTTGGCCTCTCTCCGCTCTTCTTCCCGTTTTCTCCTCCTCTCTCTCATTACAGCGACACTAAGCTCCATTTTGGTGTTTTTCCACACCACAGCGTTTCAGAAATGGTCTTGAGGATGAGTAAATCGTCCACACAGGAAGGCGAGGCTGACATTAAAAGGGGCTTTTTGAGAAAACGGTCACGAGAGCCTGGACAGTGTCTGAAGACCTTTTGATCTTTGGTCGTCTCTAAGCCGTTCTTTGAGCCCTGATTCATGACATGATGTGAAGGTCGTCATGAACATGGATTCAACTACAAGACATCGCAGTTATTACATTGTGTTTATTTGTTGGACTTTAAGCTCAGCACTGAATGATTCTCATCTGATCAACAGGTGAGAAGATTCATGTTCACTTTCACTTTGAGTCATCTCGCAGGAAAATCCAAAATGAATCAAGAGCGTCTAACTTAGTCTGCTGAATTATATTAAAGGTCACAAAGACAATTCACCATGTTTCTCTAACACTAATATGTGTCTCTAGTCTGTCTACGAACCCCCAAATCATCCATCCTCTCCGTCTTCTGCCTGCTCCACTTTTCAGAAAATGTGTGCTCAATCAGGCCGTTTGGAGATTTTCCCTTCATGACATCACAAAGGGCAGTAGCCCCTCCCCCAGGTGGTTGACACTCCCACAGCTAGGTGTTTGTTCTGCCCTCTGAGTCTGCCTTCTCACCGTAAACAATAGGACATGGAGGGAGAAAGCCCGAGTCACCCAAGCCCTTCCAGAGAGGGGGCGTGGTCAGACACAGCTCATTTACATATTTAAAGGTACAGACACAGAAACATCCTGTTCTGAGCAGGGCTCAAATAGAGGGGTTTATAGACATGATCAAATACAGGATCAGAGTGGATTTAGAACAAGAGACGCTCTCTAAAGACGCCTTTACTCTTAAACCCCCTTTAATGAAGCTAGACGCTCCAAACATGACGCTTTAGTTTAACGCTGATGAGTTCCTGTTGTGTGGACTCTTTATCAGGAAGGAGAGAAAAATCTGTTTGAGGATTTATAATGCTTTAATCACCGTTTTGATACTTTGAAAATTAAAGTTCTTCACTACGCTTGTTTTACTCTGTGCTTCAGTTTACTTTGCAGATTCTCTTTAGATTTTGTTCCAGCTCTTAAAAGATCTCTTACAGCCTCACGTTGTTATTTCCTGACACCTTCAGGTGCCCTGATTGTGTTCTGTGGAAGTGAGGTGTCAGAGTGTTTGTGTTTCAGTGTTTCCTGTTTGTTCAGCCTTCACTGCAGGCATTCATTTGTACATTTATTTTTGTTATTGCTCGTGCGTGTGGAAGTTAGGAAGTGCTCCGGGTGATTTTTGTCACTTTCTGGTGTCGTTTGATATGCGAAATGTGATGTGATGTGTTTCATTAGAGAACATCATAAGCTGACGCTTCCTGCTGACTGACTTTAAATCTGCTCGCTTTCTTTCTGCTGTTTGCTCCTTCTCGCTATTTATCTGCCTGTCTGTGTCTCCGTCTTCCCATCATTCAGCCTGACTTCTCTCTCTCACTCTCTCTCTCTCTCTCACTCTCTCTCCCTCTCTCTCCCTCTCTCTCTCACTCTCTCTCTCTCTCTTTCTCACTCTCTCTGTCTCTCTCTTTCTCACTCACTCTCTCTCTCTCTCTCTCTTTCTCACTCTCTCTCTCCGTTAGCTTGATTAAGGTCCTGTTCTCTCGCTCTCATTCCTCCAAGTCTCTCTCTCTGATTTCATCTCTGCTCCTCCCTCACTGTCCTGTGCTTTGTTAGTCTGCTCCTCCCTCACTTTCTGCAAGCTTCACACACAAGTTGCACACACACACACGCACACATAAAAAGAAAAAAAATACGCTTGAATAGATAGAAAATACTGAAAAATAGTCAGTTTACAAGAAAAAGACTCTAACATAGCACAGAAAAGATAATGGACATATTATTGCCACACACGTGGCACAGGAAGGAAGGAGATAGAAGAAACACTATAGAGATATGCACACACACAAACAACACGCACACACATATTACTAAAAGAGACACAAAGAAACAGACGCTTCTACAAGAAAACAAACCTTGAAATGATGGTGAGCAGCCAGAAATGGACAGATTATTCCCACACAAACATGCACAAGAAAGAAAAACCTAACACACACACACATACACACATGAACACACACACACAAACACACATGCATATGCACACACTCAAAATACTTTGAGAATCACGTAAAAAGACGCAGAAAAAAACAGGAAAATTTCATATTTTTTTCAAAATATCAAACTCAAGCAATTACGGCAAACAGAAAAAAATGAATATTACTACCGTGCACAAACACAATGAGGAAACAGGTCACTGCAACACACACACACAAACAGTGTCACACATAGAGTCACACAAACACACATGTATGCACATACACAAAATACTTAAAAAATGATGGCACACAGGCAATAATGGTCCTATTATTGCCACCTACATGCACAGGCAATATAAAAATGGCAACACGCACACACCCACACACACACACACACACACACACACACACACACAACAACACTACGTTCACTAAACTGCACTAAAGAAGGGAGCACAAAACCAAACGGAGACAAACAGACTCCTAATCACACATTTACACAGATATACGTACACAGAAGAGAATAGCTCGACAATCTGTTTCCTCTCCTCATTTTTTTGTCTCTCTCTCTCTCCCTCTCGCTCTTGGTCGCTCGCTCAATTTGCTTCGATTTACCATGCTGTCAGGCCCGCTGATGCCCTCATTTCAGGCTGGCTATGTAAATATTATTGTTGAATCTGAGATGAGATGCCGCTCCCTGGCGAATCTCCTGCTGCCGTTTCTGCCGACGATCTGTCATACAGGCTGACGTATAATCTATCACCCTGACAAGCTACACCCCTCCCCCCCCCGACCCAACCCCCAGCTCTCTCTCCCCTCCTCCTTTGGGTGCCAGCCGAGGGGGAGACGACATGTCGGCACTCAGCTTTACACACACCTGTAGGTTTCCTCTGTCTTACTTCTGTAGGTATTTTACCTCATTCCCGTCATGTATGCCACTCAAATTGCCTAAAATAGGCTGTAGGATATCAGAGAGTAGACCAGTTAATGCATATACCAGATTTAACAATAGCCTACGGGCAGTGTCCTCTCCTGTCTCTGCACTTTCACTAGCATAGACGGCAGCAGACGAGTGCGAATAAACAAATGAAAATGAGATCCTGTCATCAATTCCAAGTTATGATTTGTGTCTCACAGTCGATTTGGTTGTTATCTTTTAGTCTTTAGAAAGTATTTTATTTGGTTCATAAAGTCTCCTTCAGTTTTACTCCGTTGTTTAGCCTCTAGACTCAGCGTCCCTGAGTGGGCGGGGCCGTCGCTCTTCAGTCGCATGGTGTCAGGGTGAATAGTTGGAGAGGAAGGGAAAGTCCAAAAACCTGTCTGAAAACATGTCTGAGCCTCTGAGTGAAACGTGGACAAACAGACGGAAGCGCCGTCCTGTCAGTGTGAACACAGAGCTGAGAACAACAAACCCAGAGGGAATTTGACGCCACTCATTACTGCACCACTTACACAACGGGTATTGTTAATAAAGCTACATTAAGGTGCACAAATTAACTTTCTAACTCCTTTATTTAATCTACAGATAAACAGATCATTGATATTCATGAATACTTAAAAAGTGAAACTGAAAGTAATGGAGGCTCGATGGTAGGTATTGACGTCCATGTACAGCATATCTAAACACTCTCATCCGTGGGCTAATTGCATGTGTGTGTGTGATTGAGTGTGTGTTTTTGTGTGTCTCTGCCTGTGTGTGTGTGTGTGCGTGTGTGTGTGTGTGTGTGTGTGAGACATGAGCACCATTAAGGCAGAGTGGAGTACATTAAGATAATGTATCTCTCCTGACCTCATCTCTCTTTAGCTCAACCCTGCCTGAGATCAATAATCAGCTGCATGAGTGTGTGTGTGTGTGCGCGCGTGTGTGTGTGTGGAATACATTTGTGCCTGTGCCGATAGCTAACTGGGTTACGAGCAGCTAGGCGTGTCTCCGCTCACCAGGTTGTTGTCATTCTGATCACAAACACGTCGTGTTGACGAGCAGAACTCGCCGTTTTGTTTTAATGAGGACTGTCTGTTTAGCAGCGGCTCACTCTGCTTTTTGTTGTTGTTGTTTTTCAATTAAGAGACAACACCTCAGGACACACACACACACACACCCTACCACACATGAACACGCACACTCACACACAATTACCTCCATCTGTTATTGATCAAATATCTCAAATTTTGAAATAAAGGAGCACAGATTACACATTGCTCCCCCTCTGTTTACGTATGAATCTATATTTTGTGTGTGTGTGTGTGTGTGTGTGTGTGTGTGTTGTTACCAAATAATCACATTCCTGTCTGCTATCAATCAGAGCCAACGCAGCGTGTACTAATTACAGTGTTGTATGATGATTTATGAACAAAGCAGCCGCCGCTTATTCCCGAACCTCTGCTGCTGCCGCCAAGCCTTCAGTTTACCATCAAGACCATGTTTGTGTGTGTGTGTGTGTGTGTGTGTGTTTGCCGCTACTATACAAGAATGTATTAAACAAATGGTTAGATTAGAAAGTCTTTGTAGAAAAAAAACAGCCACAACAAGAGATAACAGCAAATGAAAAGCTCTGTGTTGGTTAATAAAGCCGATTTGTTAAAGGCTTTATCTGAATGAGCAGTGAACGGGTCATGAGCAGTGTTCATTATTCAGAGACAAAGTCAAAGCAGAGATCGTATCACTGACGCACAGCTGAGTGAATTTAGGAAAATAACTTCATGTATGAATCACCAAGTTTTCTTTCAGACGTCTCTTAACAGAATGAGATCGATCTAAATCTGGTTTAGAGCACCAAACAAAAGCAATCACCAAACCTTCTCAGGGTCGGTTCCCGCAAAGTACACATGTCTGCTAGACACCGTGTAGGAGAACTCTTTTATGGTAGGCCCGGTTCTACTCATTTTGAATGTCTGCACCCTCAGTGGAATGGATGCAAAAAAAAATAACGATATTTTTTTTTATTTAAAGGCACAGTTTGTAAATTCCACCACCAGGGGGCTCTCAATCAAAACAATAACAAAAAGATGGCGTCGAGGCCGGCCGGGAACCATGGGAGTCATGAAATGGACTCTAACTAGGACTGTAGTCAAGACGACGGGCGAACCCGACCTGAGGATAAGAACATGTTCACAAACGAACTAATGTATCCGATTACAATTGACATCACGTCTTTATCACAGCAGCTCATACAGCAACAGTACGGCAGCTTTCAGTCGCAGTTCAATCTTCTTCATGTAGCGGTCTTTGACGTAGCATCCGGTGTTTCCCACGGCAACGGTGTACATGTCTGTCATGGCGGCTCACAATAACATATAATCTAATAATCCTGTTACAACTTTTAAATTACCGGATTTCTCTGGCTTTGATAACTGTTGGAGATATTTGAGGTAATGTAACAGGTAACAGGTGTTGTCCATTTTTAATAATTCCAATAATATTCTACATATTAAACCTTTAACAAAAAGCAATCAAGGCTTTCAAATGACAACAGTGACTCAGATCGTGTTCATTACATCCATGATCATGAAAGTGCACGTGACCCGAGGACCACATGAGGGACCCATAACACCTGCGCCGTTTTCTATTGCTGTTGCCGGTCACTGAAGCTGCTGCACCCCCCTTTTACTCTCTAAGTCATTTTGTTATGGTAGAAGTCGTCATCGCTGGTCGTCGTGTCTGCTGAGGAGCTTCTTTTTCATTTCAGGGAACAACAAAGTCCAAGAAACAGAATCAATGATCAGAAACGTGTCCAAACAAATGGGAACTTCTGCTGACTTCTGTGTTATTCCTGAAGCCTTCAGTGTTGTTTGTGTTCCCTTGAAGAGCGGAGGAGCCCACTTTGAGCTCCAATAATAAGCCTGTCTGCATGGCTGCACATTCAAAGCGGCTCATTCTGTTTCATCCCAGTTGTCCTTAGTCAGCACTGCAGAAAAGCATCAAAGTGATTACATTTTACACGAGCTAGCAGCGCAGGTCAGCATGTATTGGAATATGAGAGCCACTTGTTTGTTCTATATTTCAACACCGAGCTCCTGAATAGTTAAATCTGGATCCAAGAGTGGTTTGTTACAGTGTGAGGCTTTAATCTTAGATCAGCTGGAGACAGAGAAGAAGAGCTGGAGCTGTTTTAAGACCACTGCAGAAATACACGTTTGTTAATCAATTTTTTAAAATCACGATTAATCACGTGCTATTTTGTCCCTTCAGGCTCCCTGTAGATAGTCGTCCTCAGTGTCTCCCTGTAGTCTCAGTGATGTAAAAGAAGGACACTGCTGCATCTTTGAATGTCTCATTTCACTTTAACAAACTCTCAGAAAATATCCACCTTATGACATCACACATTGACCTTTGTCACCGTTCCTTTGAGCTGTTTGATGTCACTTTGGGATCCCTAACCACTTCCTGTTTCTGTGCTTAAGTTCATGTCCTAACCTTCCATCTACAGGAAGTCCTTACTTCATTTCAAAACAAAAGCATGTGTACAGTATCCAAACAAGAAGTATATCCTCAGTTTAAGACTAGAGGTGGGAAAAAAATGGATTTATGTAAAAATCGAGATCTGCTGAGATTTCGATTCATAACTTCCAAAAATGTTTTTTTTTTGGCTAATCAGTCACTCCCTGCTAAGTGCTAAGGCTACCTCTTTAACTCAGTAGAATGCAAAACGGAGCAGCAAGAAATTCAGCCAGTCTCACAGATCACTGGAGGAGATCCTGCACGTTTCTTTTTATCCATCATCTCTTTGCACTCTTAAAATTTCATTCATTTCTTTGCCTTTTTTTGTGCAAACATGCAGCACTGACAGACACGGTCAGTCGTTAAGTGATGGATGTGTTTCTGATTGGTTACAGCATCGCCTTTATTATTTTCCTTTGAGCATTTTGGAGGTTGAACACGCCTTTGAACAGAGTCCATGGATTGGCTCAGTGATGCTAAATGTATTTGTTGTCTCTGTGTTACCTCTCTTATTGTCTTCCCTCCAACATCTGCTGAACTGACTCGTTCCAGTGTTTCTTGTCTACAGTTCTTTACGGGTTGAGTGGTCTTCCTCGCTGTTTCCAGCGTCACCGGAGCAGTTAAATTGACTTGTTCAGACGGAGCAGATGCTTCCAGCTCCACTGGCTGCTCAAAAAGCGTCTGGATGCTACAGTGCTCTTGGCCGAGGTGACTGCTTTTTCGTTTTGAGCTATCGCGTTCAGAGAAGAGGCTCTGTGACTGTCAGACCACTTCAGAAGTTTGACAATGTGGAACAACGAGTGCAAACGTCAGGATGAACAACCAGTCCTTAAACCCCAAAATAATGCTGCTCAAGAAGTTCTTAAAAAGTCTCGGCCTAATTCAGTGCGACTGTTTGGCACATCCTAAATGAATCTTTCCTCCTGGTGTTGAATAGCCACGACGTTGAGGACTGGTGTCTGTAGCTCGTCTTGTTACTCACATTTCAATTTGCCCCGGTCTTTATCCCCATCACAGGTGTAATTGCTCATGAGCTCAGATTAAGGACGGCGACATAATGTACACTGTGGGCCGAGCGCAGTGGCTGTGTGAATATAAATGACATAATTGGTAATACGATGTTGACATTGTTGGTGCGAACTGAACAAATTAGTTCCTGCTTAGCATTTAGACATGCCATCTGCTTTTCTAAATACTATCAGGCCATGCTCAATTGATTTCCGTAGAGGCGAGACGAGCCGCCGGAGCTCAGAGTGCGCTGAAGGTGGCGTGTTAAGGCGGAGGTTTCTCATTGCTCTGAATGCAGCAGCATGCTTACACGAAGCAGAATATCACAATAAACCCTAATTATCGACGGCTCCCAAATGTCACGCTGAAAGCGTGTTTTGTTCTGTGGAAAGCAGGAGTGAGATTTAAAGCGCTGCCTTCCTGAGGAGCAAATTGCAGCCGCTCTAAAGGTGCTGTGGTAATTAAGTGTTGGGCTTCTAAACGGGCAAATTATCATATAAAACACACTCTGACCTTTATTTATCCAGGAAGGCTTGATTGAACGTGGGTGGGTTTTCACCAGGACCAGAAACACATTTCACACGTTCACACCTGCAGGCCAATCAATCACAGTTTGATGTTTTTAATAATGTTTGTGTTAACTGGGAGGTTATGATTATTACGATTTAAAAGGAGGAGAAAAACTCACAAGAGGAAAAGTAAGGGATCGTATGAGCAGGTTGTTATCATGGATGGAGAGCACAGTGAGAATGTTGTCTTCACCCATACTGCAGCCATAAAAAGACAAAGATCAACATGGTTCACATCAACATAAAACAAAGAACATAATTAAATAAAGTCTGGAGAAAAGAAGGCTCACTGATAATCCTCTCGTCTTGGGTTTAAGTAGCCAGTTCAGAAACAGTCTGCAGGGATGAGTGATGTTTCTTCAGTCTGGTTTTTAACTGCACAGACGGCATGTTGACAAACGGTGCCACCAGACCTGATCAGGCTCTCATAGACTCTATGGACCGGACATTTACTGCCTCCATCTTCTCACATCTAAACGTGTGATCACTTTTCTAACTCTGAGCTGATCATCTTGTGAAAACAGAAAGAAAACATGAGTACATCTTAAACATACTAGTAGATTCATCAGATATGGAAATTATCATTATTTTCAGCCCGACCACAATCAAAGATATCAAAATGTTTGAAAATCAAAAAATTAAGATAATCCAAACTTTGAAGAAAAAAAAAAAAAAAATTAGTGAAGTTTTTAATTTCCGAAAAGTGGGTCAGCAGAAACTCGTGGGAAACTCTCTGGAGCAGCGTCACAGGTGATACACCTGGGCAGTAACCATGGCAACAGAGGCAACATTTTGGATTCAATGGCGAACATTTGGATGAAACAGCAAAACTTTTTGTTTTAGTAAAAAAAACTTTAGATTTGAATTCAAATCATCATAAATATTTTGGAGCTCCAGTAATGATCGCAGTAAAGACACAAAATGAACTCTTACACCTTCATCTTTGTTTCCCTTCGCAGTTTCTTCTTCTTTCTTTAAAATCCCCTCCTCTTTATTCCTCCAGTACCCCCCCCCCATACTACAGCTCATGACAAATGGCTCTTATTTGACCTTTCACCCCGCACAGCCTCTGAGTGTGTGTGCTATGTTCACCTGTGTATGTGTGTGTGTGAACATGTGTGTGTGTGTGTGTGTGTGTGTGTGTGTGAGAAGATGTGTGTGTGTTTCTGCACTCACACGTGTTCCTGTTGGGTCTGTGATGAGCCACAGCGGCCTCGTCGCCCCCACATGACCCTCAGCTATCTCAACCGGCGCCAACAACAGGTTCCAGGTGACAATTATATCCCCGCCCCCGAGGGCAGTCATCTGGCAGAAAACAAACGCACCTGCGACAGTCGGGGCTCTGCGGAGGAGTGACATAATCGGCCACCTGTCAGACGGGTCTGCAGGGTTTGATAGCCTGTGTTGTTCTGCTGCGGCGCCTGTCTGTTCCGTCCCCGCCCGCCTTAAAGTGAGTGTTGGCTTCTTTTCAAGGTTGAACAGGCTGCAGAGCTGCTCAGCTGAAAATAAATCAATGTCTTCATTATCTGTCTTTAATTATTTATCTCTGATTTACTCCATTAAGGCTCAGAGGTGCTCGTAGTCCAATATTCTTGTACAAGCGAACGTCCCATTCATACCTGGAAGCTGTCCACTCCTACAGCAGCTTCCCAGCAGCTCAGGCTCAAAGGTAATTTGACGATAATTGTTGAGGGCAGCTTTTGTCAAACTGCCAGCGCCTTTTAAACGTTAAAGTCAATTAGGAGCGGTCACACGACGGATAAAAAGCCGCAGCTCGAGCCAGACTCTGAGCCCGGAGCCTTTTAATGCAAAGGAAAAGCGCTCGGCAGAGTTGACAACAGTCGAAAGTCTCCGACCTCACGGTGTCGGCTGTCTTTCAGTGCAGGATGACCGGTCATAACACGCAGGAGGGAGGGACTCAGGCTGGAGAGCAGCTGACACATTACAACAACGACCAGAGTGGAAAAAAAGGCTGCTAGTAACACTGAAGCTGTCATTTCTCAGACAGCGGCCTAACTGCTGAGAATGAACGGCCTTCATAGCAAACAGAGAGGACTTTGAGTAAAGACGACTTTATTACAAGTTTCATTTGTCTTTCAGCCCGAAACAAGACCGAGTTCTAAAAGTTTCCAGTCAAAAATCCCATGAAATCTGTTTTTTTTACTCGGACGGTAAAAAGAGCCACAAAAACTTTCAATTCAACATCCACAGTTATCATTCTGCCTCAATGTGACGTAGAGAAATACCTGTCTCACCCCTCAGCGTACCTGTTTGTGACATGAAGCAGCCAATGATAGAGAGAGAGAGAGAGAGAGAGAGAGAGAGAGAGAAACCTGATCCCAACATCACAGAGCTTTCACAACTTGCACTAAACACCAATTTGGCTCAGAAAGTCACCACAAAGAGGAATATTAATAATGCAAATGCATTTCTTTTCAATCGGTTCTACAAACATTGACGGTTCTGGATTGCAGTGCCAGACCTTGCTTCTTAAATGTCCTCAAAAGTATAGGTAAGGCGAGGTGTAGAGATAAAAAGTCGAGGTGAAAGTTAGGCAGAGAGAAGGATCAACAACACGAGGAGGTAAAAAAGAAACGACAGACTCTAAAATATAAGGAAGGACGCAGACCCAGGAGTGGGAGGTGAAGAAGCTTTCAGCTGAAATAGAGAGTGTGAATCAGAGCTGTCCCATTCCCACACATGCTAATGAGAGCTCTGTAATACACACACACACAGTAAAACGTCTGGCCTTATGAATGTTGTCTCACTTTTGTTTGGGGGACATTTCCGCACAGAGCTGTCAATAGAAAGACTTAATATAGCGTATAAAGAAACCAGCACAAACACACACACACACACACACACACACACAAACACACACAGATTGTTGCACAAACGACAGCCCCTGGCCTTGTTGCTTGTGTGTGTGCTATTATTGCTGTTGTGTAGCGTAACCAGAGATAAGAACGCACAATAATAAAAACAGGGAAATAATGATTCCTCATGGCGCCGAGCGTCACCCCGACTGTAGCTCATCGTTCACTGTGAGGCCTCCTCCCCTCCCCTCCCCTCCTCTCCTCTCCTCTCCCCTCCCCTCCCCTCCCCTCCTCTCCTCTCCTCTCCTCTCCCCTCCCCTCCTCTCCTCTCCTCTCCTCTCCCCTCCCCTCCCCTCCCCTCCTCTCCTCTCCCCTCCTCTCCTCTCATTAAAATATTCTTGGTGCTAAACTGTTGGTTAATGTGTATACAGGCCAATTGTTGTAGATTTGAGGGTTTTGAGGGCGATCCACTTTTTAACCTTCTGTGTGTCGGGTTTAATTGAAAATACTCCTCAATTCAAGACGACAAGTGACCATCAAGGCTGGCCGACAGAGGTTAACCTGTGAGTCTGAGCTCAGGGCACGCACACCCTGATGAGATGCACGTGTGGATCTTGCAGCTGATGTTTTTCTTATTATCTGTCTACGCACAAACACTAATAACGTCTCCATGTTCTTTACTTTCCTTTAACCTTCTCTCACTTTTACTTTCATTCCTTCCTTTTCTTCATCCGGGAGCAAATCACACTCAACAAGCTTAGGAGAGAAACCTGCAGTCAGCGGAGACGGAGGAGTGTTAGACAAGGACGTTTCTGTGGTTCTAAATGAAGATAGTGTGGTAATGATGGGAATGCCTGTGGGACTGTGGAGGCTAGAAGAGAAGGTTTTCATCAGAACATTTTCTCTCTTTGAGCAGCTTCTCCCCAAATCGAAAACATCTCTTTGCTCCAGCTTTATTTATTTCCTTCCTCTTCCTCTTCCTCTTCCTCTCACTTTGCATTTAGAAAAAAAAGAATTGGCCTGCAGATTCCCCGACCTCTTCCTCCAGCGAGCTTATTTTAAACACTGAATTGAATCTGCCTGCGTTGTAAACAGGATTCTTCCTGCCACAGCCACAATGAGGCAGAAACACGAGAATGAGTCATAACCTCCCTCTTCGTAGAGGAAGTGGTGCCACATCAAGATACCAACGAGGAAACAATCAGGCTCCCGGGCAAATGAACAATTGCTGATTTTAATCCATTTATTGGCAGCGAGTATCAAGTTTCTTCTGCTTCTTCAAAGGGAATCTGGTGTTTTTAAACCTCAGACCTACTTTGACTTGTTTTGGTGTTTATTCACTGAGCAGCTCTTGAGTCTTAAAGAGGACGTATTTTTGCAGTTCTAACATAAAAAGTGTTTTGCTTCAGTAAATTACTTAAGCCATCGTCACTCATGTGGGAAAACGTACCTGATTCTATTATTCATTTAGGAGACGCTTTTATCCAAAGCGACGTACATCAGAGACAACACAAGTAAGGATCTAGAGAGGAGGAGACAACAGCAGGAAGTGCAAAAAAAAAACAGCTTTAAGTCTGATCGGACACACAGCTGCTGACAGGAAGTGACCAGAGGCAGAGCACAACATCAACAGCAGAGAGTTCTGATCAGCATCAAAACCATCCTAAATATCATCATCAAAAAAAAACAAAACCCATCATGCTCATCATGAAGGTGGTAGGTGTTCATAAAGAGCTGGGTCTTTAGCTTTTTCTTAAAGGTGCAAAGGGAGTTTGGAAGTTCGTTCCACCACCAGGGGGCGACAGAGGAGAAGAGTCTAGTTCGAGATTTAGGGGTCCTGTTGTGAAGATTGGATCAGACCCCTTTCTTTAGCAGAGCGTAGTGGGCGGGAGGGAGTGGGTGTTCATTGCTGTGGTCCAGCTCTCGCCTGTCACTCCACCTACATACCTGCTGAAGGTGGAACACGGTTTTATAACCTTTTGAATTTCCCTGAGGGAACCTTCCCAAGGGATCAATAAAGTTCCTGTCTATCGATCTGTCTATCTATATTCACGGGAGAAGCCTCTGACTTGGTCTTCTTGGTAAGAAGTGTTTGTTTTTATTAAGATAAGATAACCCTTTATTTATCCCACAACGATTTACAATTTATAATTTATTGCCACAGCAGTTGCTTCTCTGTCTCTTAAAGTTCTCTTCAAATCCATCCAATCGAGTGTTGGATGTTAAAGTGTCCTAAACCACACTGACTTCACTTCTGAAGCAACCACAACAGCTCCCGGCAAGACTTACCAGAAAGCAGCGTTAGTGCTATCTGCATGCGTTAGCTCTGAATGGGGAATAATTCAGGTTGATTTTAATGTGCTAATGCACTCGTATTATCGGCCTAAATAATTCAGAGGAGCTGCAGTGGACGCAGCAGGGCCCATCCTCCGTGCTGAGTCACCATACAATGAACCATTTTGAAATGACATGCCTGCTCTGGTCGCTGGTTTCACTGTAGGACGCAGAAAAAAAAACAACAACACAGAAATAACACCTCATTAGCATCAGCGTGCAATAAAAGGAAGGAACATTTGATGTCGATGTTTAGTTCTGTTCTTTCTGTAAAGCACGGGGGAAATTAGAAAGCAGCATGATTCAAGAGAAAAGCTGAAATAATAACCTCGGTATGTTTGGAAGTCGTTTCTGTGTTCATGTTGTGAAAACTGAAATAACTTTCTGCCTCATGGTCTGCCAGCGGAGGAAATCCCTCCCGCAGTGTCTGCTCGTTTGAAAAGTAGAGACGCTGGTTGGTTATCAGTAGAATGAAGGTGAATGTTAACATGAAGATCTCTCGTTGAACGCTCCCGTACACATTAACGTGTTTTCTCATATCCTTTTTGGACTCTGTGTGATCATGTAGCCTGCTGGGACAGTGGTGGGCGGCTGATAATGAGCCGTGACACCGACATGTTGCAGAATCACAGTGGGAGCGTCTCACCTTCCTATTGGCTTGCAGGGAAGCAGCGTCAGAGCGCCAGCCAGAGACAAAAGGAGTCTGTTCATTCACAGTGTCAGATTGAGCAAAACTGTTGCTGCTATTAGCACAGCCATGCATCGAACTTTAGAAAAGGTTTGAGGTTTCAGGTTCCTTCAGGGTTAAAGGGAGTTTTCCTCGTTATGATTGCAGTTAGACTCAAGCTGTGCGTTCTCAGAGTGGGCGTGGGCTAAGGCAGTGGAAAGACTTCCTGGTTTCTACAGCTCCCATTAAAGGAAGCTACCTACTCCTCCCACTGAAAATATCAATTAAAACCACGGAGAATTCAAGTAGCAGATGTCACTGTAGTGTCCCGTGTTGTTCAAATGAAAAGCAAACAAAACTTTTTTAAGCTCCACAACAAGGGTGCTACATTCTAAACTCTTTGCAGTGTTAATGTGGAATAGGCTTCTCAGTGGTAGAGTCATGTCTCTCCCCCCCCCCCCCCCCCACACCCCCTCCCCACCGGATTGTTGATGGACGGTTTGCCTCCCCCCACCCCCTTGCTCCCTATCCCTCTTCCTGCATCTTATCCCATCTCTCCCCCTATCCCTTTCCAAGCCCGGCGCAGTCTAGTCCTGTGAAGGCTGTTTCGTCCTGAGCCGGGGATCCGGCCTGAAGATTTCTGCCTTTTAATAAGGCAGTTTTTTTCTTACCACTGTAACTTTTGCTGCTTTGCTAAAGTGCTCATGATGGACAGGCCGGATCTTTGTAACATAACAATGAGTAAGGTCTTTTTTTCTGCTCTTTTGTAATGTTAACATAACAATGAGCAAGGTCTTTTACCTGCTTTTTGTAAAGTGTCTCGAGATAACACTTGTTATGAGTTGACGCTATACAAATAAAAATTGATTGATTGATTGATGTCTGATGTGTCCTTGGTCAAGATACTTAACCCTAAGTTGCTCCCACTGCTACCTTGGTAAGTTTTGAATGTGTATGACTGGATTAGTTAATACTGATGGTCTCTTTACATAGCAGCCTCTTCCATCAGTGTGTGAATGTGTAGGTGTGACCTGCGGTGTAAAAGCGCTTTGAGTAGTCAGAAGACGAGAAAATCAATATACAAGCTCAAGTCCGTTCATCATGTGACGGTCATGTTTTGTCCATCAGTTCAAGCTCGATGGCCATTTGATCATTTTAATATCATCTTTTTAAAAAACGTCTTCCAACTGGCATCTGACAAATGTTCCCGGGCTGCAGCTGCTTCACCTCAGGCTGCTCCACGGTGACCATTTTCAGTTTTTTAAGGAATGACAGATGACCCCATCGACCGCTCAGGAGTCTGCGTGGGGAGGCTGCTGCGGCGGCGGTGCACTACATCAACGGTGGAGAGTTTTTCCTCTGCCTCCCGAGTCGAGCTGAGGGGTCTCATGTGTCACTGTGAGAGATGCGGTCCGACGCCGCACACTTCATACCTCACTCTCTGCTGCCATTTGACAACACTTTGTCTGTCGGCTTCACCTCGGCGTCTCCGAGCGACTGGAGGTGCCGCGCTCTTCATCAGCGAGGTCGGTCTTGGGCTGTGATGGAGCCGCACTTCTCTGTCGCTATTTAGTTGAAGGATTTGATGTGGGCGCCCCCTCACACACTTAAAGAAGCACTTCATTGACATTTGGAGCAGAGAGGATTTATAGGAGGGGGAGGGGAGGAGGGGGGATCTGCTTTTCTGAGTCGGTGTGGAAGATTTAAAACAGGGACAGCGATATAAAACAAATAGGGGTCATGTCAGGTCAAAACCAGGTCAGTGGCGTGTGTGTGTGTGTGTGTGTGTGTGTGTGTGTGTGTGTGTGTGGGCACAGGGGGCGTGGATGATAATTTGAGTATGACTGTGTGCACTGAGGGATTCTGAGCTCGTAGGCATGTGCGCAAAGGAGCTGATGCATTTTTTTATGCACATTTTTATGCTTAAATTGAAGGTTAAAAAAAAAAACCCTCCAGCAGTCACGGCACATAAAAAAGAAGAAGAAGAAGAAGCGTGAGAGACGGGGAGGGAGTACGGGTGACAACACGCCACAGGTCATGACCTCTGATCCAAAACATCTGATTTTTCTCGTGACTTGACTGGAGGTGCGTTTCAAAGTCTCCTGTGTGGTGGAAATAAATCCCGCAGAAAGCAGACGCTAGCAGACAGAAGAGTATGGAGTAAGCGGGGAGAGGGGATGGAGGAGAGGGAGCAGAATGAAAACGGCGTGTAAAGATAAACAGATATCTATCAGCGGATGCGAGCGAGTTTGCTTTTTGTGCACGCAGCTTGTTCGTCCCCGCCTGGCCGGTTTATCGTGCGGCTGCACATTGCTGCTGCTGCTGCTGCTGTGCGTGGAGAGCATCGGTGCATGTTTTAGAGACAACAGAGGGGAGTGATACGGGGGGGGGGGGAGGAGAGGCTCACCCACCATCCACATACCTACAGAAGCCCCCAGGCTGCAGCCCTCCATCTTTATCTCTCCACGCTCCCCTCTGAACCTCCGTCTGTCTGCCTGCCTCTCCGTGCATGTCAGCTAGTTCTGACTGGATGTGAGTTTGCCGCTGTTGTCATTTCTCCTTCTGGAAGCTGCCCGGGAGAAAAGTGGGGTGAGGTGTTTTTTTTTGGGGGGGGAGAGAGAAGAAAGTTGCAAACCTCAGACTCCAGTTTGTGTCACGATGTTCAGGCCACAGGCAACAAAGGCGTTCACATTTAATGGCTTTTTTGGTGGCATAGCTTCAGCAGATCTGCTATTTTTTTCGCCAACTGTGACCCTGTTTGGGGATCGTTATTCTTACTGTAAACGTGTGATGATCGGTGTGTGGGGTGATATGCAGGTGTTGAGATGGTTTTCTGTGAAGTGATGCTGCAGAAGATATAATCCTTCTTGAAATGATGCAAAATGAAAACCACACATTTCTTCCTCAGGGGCAGTTTTTTTTTTTCATACCTGCATTTTAAAACGTTCTATAAAAGTTTGAACCCTGAGTAAAAACTGAAATACAGAAATCTTTAAACATGCCGCCCCATCTTCTTTAATTTGAGAACTAAAGGAGCTGAAACTGTCAAGGATCATTGTTTGAAGGATCGAGATAATCGTTCTGTTGATCGATGTAATTTCCTCCAAACTGAACTGAAATGGTTTAAGAAAACGGTTTGCTTTTCTGTCCTTTTTTCTCGGGGTTAAAACACTGACTCAGTTTTGTGTTCTATGATTGTCCAACCCGAAGCATCATTGTGTTGCATTTTTGGTTGTAGAAAATTCCAAATCACTGAAATACACTGGGTTCAGAAGACGCTGCTGCTCTGTTTGGTCTTTTTGCACAATCATTTGGAGAGTTCTGCTGTCTGCATATTAATCAGCGCTGTGAGATTCAGAGCCCAAGGTCAATATTTAGCTGCCGAGGTTTCATTCAAACAGCGTCCTTCTGAACGGAGGCAGCGCTGCCGGCTGAAGCTGGGAACACACCACACAGTATTCAAGCCATAGTCAACACGCAACAAGCTCTGACACCGAACAGATTAGATTCAGACGTGTAATACAAATCAGATGGTTCAGGATTATTTTGAACATGTCTGAATGTGACCTGGATGTTTGAGCCGGCCAGGAACAGAAAATCTAATCAGAGAGGAATGTAGTCGACAGGAGTCGGTCGTTAAATATGTGATAAGTCATTTCACGCTTGGTTGGACTCCAGTTTGTTTCAGACTTAAAGTCGCTGAGTCACAGTTTGGCTGGTAGCTGGAGCCGTATGAGGAGGATTAGAAACACCGGCTATGATCTGTGCAGTCAGGAACATATGCAGTCCGCCCACAGGGAGAAAGAAAAGTCCCAAACGTTGAACTCATGCATGTTGAGCAGGATTTTCTTTAAGGTGTAAAGTCTGCACCTCGGATTTATGTCAGGCATTAAGGCCGATTTAAAAAGTAAAAAAAGAAAGTGTGTATTGGACTCGCCTGGTTCGTACTAATGTATCCCGTCAGCCTGTCAGACGTGCAGGATCTTCTGTTTACCTTGTGAGATAAAAGTTAAACTGATTCCTGCTGCGACATCTCCCACAGCTCTGAAATCCTCCCTCATTACATTATACAGCACAGAGCAGTGTTTGCACCTGATAAGCTCTTAAACTCCCAGATATATTACTGTGGCTGAACTTTTCTGTATCGTATTATCAAGGCGGCCCTTTTTATTCTTTTTTAACACTCAGTGGTATGTTTCTGAGGAAGTGGTGGGGGGGGGGGGCTCTTTGCTTTTATTTTATAGGACAGTGGACAGAGCAATGACATGTGGGAATGGAGCCAAAGGTCGGACTTGAACCCAAGCCTCTATATATGGTGGTTGACCTAACCGCAAGGCCATCTGCGCCCCCTGAGGAAGATTTTAATGTGATTTTAACAATCAGAACTTGGAAACCTAAACCTTAAAATCTAACATCCTTACTCGGGTAATTTCAGGAGATGATTTTAAGTCTTTTAACAGGCATGACGGCACAAAACCCCCCGAACCCAAAAGTAAAATTAGATACTGTGGTCGAGCCGTCGCTGAAAAAGAGAAAATAAAATGGAAATCATAAAAGATAAATGAGTTAGACACACTGGGAGGTCGATCCACAAGGATGTGGAGTCTCCAGCTGCAGAAAATGTCAGACGCTAGAGAAGAATCCCAAACGGGAGGCATTTCAGTTTGCTGTGAAAGACCAAATTTGTGACCCCTCGCTCGCTGTTAATGCACTCTACAATCATATATTCTGAGCTTGATGACTGCATACTGTTGTGTGCTTGTATGTCTTATTGTACTGAGTCACTGTGAAGGAGAATAAGGCTCCTTGTGTCTTTAGCCCAAACAGTCTTTAAAAGGCGTTTTTATTATTTATTTAGTCCTGAAGAATCCGAGATGTTGCCGTTAGTTTGACAACACTGACTGTTTTCTGTGTGTGTGCAATATGTCTCAATGATGACTCAGTGTAGAAAGCACAATGTTTAAATGATAATTCACCCATTCAATTATCAAGCCAGTTATTGTCTCTGTGTCCGTTTATCTCTTTAATGCTGGCTGCACCATCAGAGAGTCGCTGCTTCTGGTGTTTTCTTTTGTTTTCCAACAGCCAGGAGGGGCCGTGAGCCGAGCTGCTGCTAGCTTGGTACTGGGTAATCTGCTTGCTTTAAGGGTTAGCAGTCCCTCAGTAATCATTGTTCATAAGGTATCTACCTCCTCTGCTCAAAAGAGGCAGACCCCACAACACTCTGTGGTAGGACTCTAGGGGGCTGCAAGCTGAGCAGCAGCTGACATAAGCTTAGTGAGTTTTTCGTTAGGTTTCTTCAGTGTTCATGTTAAAAAAAACTGAATATCTGCAGAGGATGACAGACCTGCTTGTTTTAGATAAGGGTCTCTTCAGTGATAATATGTTTTATCAGAAGCTGAATAATCCGCAGAGGACAACAGGCCATGTTGTGTTCTCTAATACTGTTTGAGGGTCCTTTGGGGGGCTGCAAGCTGAGCCACCGCTTAAATTTCAGCTTGTTCTAGGTAAGGGTATCTTCAGGGACATGTTTTATCAGGAGCTGAATTATCTGCAGAGGACAACAGACCCATTGATTAAAGCCAATGTAGTGTTCTCTAACGCTGTTGGAGAGTCCTTCGGGGGCTGCAAGCTGAGCTGCTGCTAATATTTATTCCGCTTTTTTCTTCTCTGCTGAGCTCTTTATTGTCCTTCAGTGATTATAAGTCACACAGTCTTTACTATAACAAAATGATGTCACTTCTCTTCTGCAGGGCTACACAGTCCGAGTGCTGAGCTGCTGCTAACATTAGCTAAGGTTTTTTAAGCCGATATGGTGTCTGATGGGAAAAACACCTCATTCGTTTAATGTGACTGTTAAAGAAAGTAGTCGACGGAAGTGTTTATTGTCTGGGCATTAAGCTGGTGCTCATGGGAATCTCTTTAAGGTGAAACACGAGTCTTCTGTGGGCTGATGCAAGTGTTTGTGTGGCGATAAACAGGAAAAAAAAAGCTCAATAGTCAGACCTTTTTATTGCACAGCCAAATGATGTTCCATCGACTGTACTCTGAGTCCCATTCAGCCTTAAAGCTGATCTTCCAGACTACATATGGACCTGACAATGCTCACTAAAATGAAGATGTTACTGTTGAACATAAATAGACGTCTCCTTTTCCAGATGTCATTACAGCTCGCTTTGTTGTCAGCTTACCTAAACAGGATTACACTCTCCCAAATGTCGACGTAATAAAAGAGAGGTAGACAAGGGAGCGAGGGGGGGAATGACAAGGGGAGTCTGGGCAGCCGTCCACCAACTACGTTTTTTTGGCGCTGCAAAAACCTTCTCCTGAGTGTATTCACTCACACACACTCACACACATGCCGACAATGGCATGGCCGCGGGCAGTGCCTGGCTGGCTCGGGCCCCTGACTCTGTTCCTCCTCATTCTCTATTCTGTTTTTTTTTTCCTTTTCCTTTCACCTGTCACATCCGCTTTCTCTTTTTCTCCATCTCTCGCTCTTAAAGTCTCTTTTTTTTCTCTTGACCCCCTTTACCCCTTCTCCTCTTCATATTTCATTCTCTTTAAAGTGCTGGTTCGATGCCTTTTGTTGCATCGATTAACTCATTGTCCTCCATCTCTCCTGCGCTCCTTTTATCCCCTCCCTTAGGTATCCTTCATTAATTTCTCTGTGTTTTATCCCTCTGTCTGCCTTCCTCCCTGGCCCTTGCTCTTCCTCGCCCCCTTCCTCTTCATTCATTTTCCTCTTCCTCCCTTTTCCTCGCCTCATTCTCATTCTGTCGCTCATCCTCGCCGCTTGCTGTCGTCTCTCTCATTAATTCTCTCACCGTCAGCTCTCTCTCCGTGTCTCTGTCTCGGCTGTGCTGCTGTTTGTCAGTGATTTCATTAATTCATCATCATCACCAGTCGGAGAGAAACAGCTTCACATGAGTCTTTCTTCCATTTCCTCCGCCTCTCTTTATCTCTTTGCCTTTATCTGAGTTATGATGACTTGAAATGGAAAAAAAAAAAAGATGAGGAAACACAATAAACAGAAGGGTTGAAATGCAGTTGTCACATGATCATCAGGTTGGTTGCTATATTTCCACAATGCTGCTGTCAGTCCGAAGCGGGCGTTGTTGTGGCATTTTAATCCTTTGTTTGTTTTGTTGTTGGAGTTTCTGTGGGTGCAGCTCTTTTCTTTGTCCGACCATCGAGACAATGATGCTCATTTAAAACAAGTTCTCTCTTTTCTTTATTCAAACAAACATGAACAGACATTAAGTAAAACTCCTTCTTGGACTTTGACCCTTTTAAGATCGACCTCTGGCTTGCATGTTTTTGTTGATATTGATCTGAGAGAAGTCGAGTGTTGTTTGATTCCAGAATGAGCGTCTTCCTCGTCTGTTTCCAGGTGTTGTCTTTTTGTCTGAGTGAGAGCTTGAAACACGGCTAACATTAGCCGACATTAAGGAACAATAACAACACTTCCAATACATCTTAATTTCTTGACAAGCTGGAAACCGATGCGGCTAATCTGCATTTATTTTATGTGACATTTCAAAAGGTTTCATAAAGTGTTCCTGTCACCTGAGTGAAAATCCAGCGCCGCTCTCTCTTTCTTAGATTTACTTCCTCACTCGCCTATTTTCTGTTTGTCTCACCCATTTATCTTCCCGTGTCCATTGTTCTTCTTTTACTTTACCTCTCTTTTTCTCAGTGTGCCTGCGTGATGAAACACAGAAAGAAAGAGGACATTAATAGACAGAGACGGAGAGGGAGGGACCACAGTGTGAGAGGAAGACAAAGAGGAGAAAATGGGCCACTTTAAGAGGAAAAACAAGGAGCAGAAATTGGAATTAAAGGCGAGGTGGGACGTGTGGCGTGAGCCCTGACTCTCCTCCAATTTAACACATTTAATAGAGGCTGCCTGGGCAGTAGGGGGAGGGGGGGGGGGGGGGGGGGTACTGGAGCAGGAGGAGAAAATCGATGTAAGGGGAAAGAGGAATAAGACGTGGAAAGAAGAGGGCAGGACAAGTAAAGGCTTGTGCACACTGTGGAAAGGCTGTCCCTGATGAAAGTTGACATCGGTTAGAAAAACCTGAAAGGATGGAAATGCATTAAATGACCTCGACCTATCAACTTGGCATTAAGTGGTCGTGGCTGTGATTATGTGCTGGCACGATGGAAACGATGCCAAGAGCAGGAGACAAAGACAGTCCTTATAATTAATGGGGTAAAAAATCGAGGAAACCACCGACAGTGTATAAACCATGGATGTAACCTCAGTGATGTCACCTACTGGTTTCTGGAGAGGTGTTTTGAAGGTCGTCGCCATATTTGAAGACTCAAACTAACTTTTGATTAATTTTAGAAACAGGGAAAGCGCTTGAGCTGAGGCGGGCCTTACGCCTCCTGTCAATCAGCTACAATTCGTCGACCTGTCAGTCAACTTAGCCACGCCCCTAATAATGAAAGTCTCATTCCGAATTGAATCAAAACTGTTGAGTTGTTGTGTACGAATAAAGAAATGAGCTATTCAGAACAAACGTGTTCTTTGAACCAAGCTGAAATGTTTTTATATCTGCGGAACTTTTTAAAAACGGGGAGGAGGAGGAGGAGACAGGAGGAGGTAACGGTGGAGGAGAAAGAAGATGGGGACAAATTGGAGATGGAGGAGGTGGAGGTGAACAAGAAGAAAGGGTATGAGGAGGTGACAGAGAGAGGAGACGGAAAGAGAGGGAGAGGAGATAG
Source organism: Labrus mixtus (assembly GCF_963584025.1). Classification (NCBI taxonomy): domain Eukaryota; kingdom Metazoa; phylum Chordata; class Actinopteri; order Labriformes; family Labridae; genus Labrus; species Labrus mixtus. Next base: position 7,013,949 of record NC_083627.1, on the reverse strand, counting down.
GAACTAAGATGTTCAACACGGTCATCAGTAAAACCGCTAACCAGCCTGCGTTGTTCGTTGTTACATCTCTTTTTTGTTAATCTGTGTGGCAGGTTCCACACATCCACCTACAGGTACACATAAAAGTCACCAGAACCTGAACCTAAAAGCGCGACGCAATTTTCAAAAATGACAGGAGGCCGTCGATGCAAGATTTGATTTGCCTCGAGATTGATATTTTCAACACAGATGACACAGAGTGCTGCAAAGATTCTATTAGGGGCCGCTCGCTCGCTGTGACGTTCAATGAACCTGCAAGATTGCTGTGATCTCGCATTGTGTCGAGGACCAAAGAGAGGGAGAGATCGACTTCACATCTGGAGCTACGGCATTACTCCACGGCAAGTTGTGAAGGCCCAGAACACCGAGCAAAACAGCAGAGAGCACATTTAAAAGATTCAGAGGAGAAGGAGAGGCAGGGAGGAGGGCGGAGGGAGGATGAGCACGGGGGCTGCTTTCAGGCTCACAGGAGCGATTTTCTCCCTCAATAGGAGTACTTAAGGCTCCATGGATTATTAATGGCCTATCTCTGAGGAGCCACCCCACCCCCTGTTCTCCTCTTTCTCCTTGTGTCACTTAGCTCCCTTCTCACCCCCCCTCTCCACCTTCTCCTCTCCCCTCTGTGTGTATTCATCCGTCTCATCTCCTCCTCGTTCTCTCTCTCTCTGCCGCCGTCTCCAAACTTCATTTCCTACTTTTACCTCCTCGTCCTCGCTCACTCCTCACCTCTCTCTGCCCCCCCCCGAGTTTATCTGTTCCTCACTTATTCTCCTCTTTTCAATCTCTCCCTGCATCTCATCTCCATCCTCCCTCCCGTCACTTCATTCCAGCCTCACTTCATCTTTTTTATCTCCCTCCTCGTGTCCTTTTTTTTTTTTTTTTTCAATACCTGCCGCCGTCTCATCTTCATTCCAGGCTCCTTATTCTCTCGCTCTCATCTTTATTCCTCCCCGTCCCACACGTCTTTGTCACTTCACCACAGTTCACTCTTCTTTTGTGTATTTGTTCACATCCTTGATGGATTCTGGGGGAAACTTTTGAAAAAAAAGGAGGTTCAAGCTGCATATCTGGGTTCAAAAGAGTTCACGTTTAAACAACAACTAACTCCGACTGGGATGATCTTCAGGTGTGAAGGGGATGTCATTAACCTGCTTTGGTTACAGGGGAGTTCGGAGTACTTGATTCTGATTGAAAGGCCACCATCCCTTTATCGATTAACATCGGTAAGAACAAACTGTTTGTAAGAAAAGCAGGAGCTTGTTAGGGCTGCGGCTCCAATCACAGTGATCATAATCAATCCACAGAAAGGGGTCGGGTTAATTTGACGTCGTCTGTCTTGTGTGGGAAGACGAGAAAGGAGAGGATGATAGTGGAGGAGAGAGGGGATAAAAGATTCAGAAACTGTAACTATGACGATAAATCTACAAAAGTGAAGATGGTACATGTAATGGGACGTGACTTGCGGGATACTGCGGTGTTTAAAGATGGCTGAATGGAAACCAAGAATGTCAACAGACTCCGACATTACGAGGCTGAGAAACTCAATCAGGTGCTGCGCTGCGCTGCTTCATGCCGATCAGTCTCACTTCTCCATCAGTGAAATGTTCACTTTAACGTGATAACAGGTAGCGTAGCTCTTTTTAAGAAGGCCACAGATTTAACCGTTGCTATGGACACAGCTCTAAATGTTTTTTTTTTCTTTGTGTGGTTTAGTCCTGTAAATAACAAATCAAGGTTTCAGTACACGCTTGTGAATTGTGGTTTTTATATACAACGAGCTTCCGTGCAAAGAGTTTCTGTCTGAATTGGTTTTGTTTGTTTGTGTCTGTGAGTTCATGTGCAGCGGGAAGCTCCAAGAGCCTCTCGACAGATTCGGCACCAGCGCCGAGCTCATGGCTAATGCTGTGCGTCACACCTTTGCAAACTGAGGACTGCACACAGGATCCTCCACTTCCTGCTTTTTTGCATTACAACCACCTTTCAGTCCAACCAGTCAAGTCCATGTGCATTTGACTGAGACTTTACGGCAACACTGGGGATGTGTAGAAATGGAAACTGTTTGTTTTTTTTGCTTTCAAGTAAAATTTGTCCAAAACACTCGAACACCGTGACCTAAAAACTGGGGTACGTATCGAGCCGCCTCCATAGCGTCCTCACCTGTGTCGATCTTGTTTCTCACTGTGAGCGTTTCCCTGTTGAACCGTCACTGAGTGTACCAGTAAAAAGTAAATTGAGGGTTCTCGTCTCACTGTTTCTCTACCATTGTTGCTCGCCAGTCCAATTTCCCACCATCGCCTCACTCTCTCTCTCTCTGTCTCTCTCCCTCTCTCTCACTTTCTCTCTCTCTCTCTCTCTCACACACTTTCTCTCTCTCTCTCTCTCCCTCTCTCTCTCTGTCTCTCTCTCTCTCTCTCTCTCACACACTTTCTCTCTCCCTCTCTCTCTCTCCCTCTCTCTCTCTCTCTCTCTCTCTCTCTCACTTTCTCTCTTGCTCCCAGCCCACTCTGTCCATTTTGTCATTTTACCAACACTCCCTCCTCCTCCTCCCTCTCTCTCCATCTCTCTTAGTGGCTCAGCTTGTCACTCCATTTTGCTTGTTTTCTCTAAGCCATCCCCTCTTTAGCAGAGATGCTCTTAAGCTCCTTGTTTTCCTCCTCCTCGCTGCCTCGCTCTCCATCCGAGCAAATTGCTTTGGACGACACGTCCAGGTTAGAGTGCCCTAGTTTCTTCTCCCCTCCCTCTCCCTCCCTCTCTCTCTCTCTCTCTCCTCTTGTGTCCTTTCTTCTTGTGCCCGTGCCCTGCATTTATTTATTCAGATGGGAAGACGAGAGAGGGAGAAAACGAGGGAAGGGTCGAGTGAGAGGAGGGTAAGAGTAAAACAAATAAGAGGATAAGTAGAGGGAAAATAGTCTTAAAGGACTTTTCTGTCAATATGCCTTGTTGCCTGTTAAAGAGGATTGGTAGTTTCACCTCTCGTCCAGCGAGCTGCAGAGCTGCACAGAGTGGGCGTCCGCTGTCCACTACATGATGAATTATACCCCACAGCGACCACCAGAACGAGGTCTGGAATATTAAGAAGAATCACAGAAACACCCTGACATTGTTGGCTTATTCACTCTCTTGCAGAGTTAGAAATGACTGTTTCTCTCCTGCTTTATCCCTAAAGGAACCAAACACATGTATTTTTACATTCTGTCAAATATATGCAGGGACGGCCGGAGTAAAGGGCTAAGGAAAGGAGACAAGACAACTATTCTTCTAATCACTTACAACTGATTGTTTTGCATTTTGCTGTAAACCAAAGCTCAGTCCCAATATACTCCTTTCACCTTCCACTTAGCTCTTCCCCCTACAAAGCGGCAACCTCCGGTCTTCAAAAAATGAAGCCAATGCGGAAGTAAAAAAATCCTGCAGTTCGTCGAGTGTCCACTAGAGGCCGGCTCCAGAAACCCCGGAAGTCACATACACACACCACAGCAAAAAAAAGCATAAATAAACATGTTTACAGCCTGGTACAAAAAAACAAAATAGGTCTAATTATTGTCATCACTGGCACACACTGATTTTACGAACGATAGCTGACATGATTGACAGGTGGTCTCGATGTAACAGTCTCAGCTCCAGCTCTCAGCCTGTCGTTAGGTTGCCTGAAAGTAAGGGTGGGACAGGATTTCCAACATGGCGGCTGCTGCTGATGAGCCTCCAGAGCCCCCTGCAGGAACAGATGGCTGACATCACTCAGGCTTCAAACAATTATATTTACAGTCTGTGGTTCACATTTCTGAAATGTGGCACTGTGCCTTCAAGGCCATGGAGAAACAGACAGTTCTATTAGATTGCACATACATAGATGGGCTCTTTATTGTCATTGTATGAAGAACACAATGAAACTTTGTTGGCAGAAACCTGAAAACCAGAAATCCTGTACATGATTGATAATAAGCTACTTGTAATTTGGATGTGATTCTACTTCCTGTTTGCGACTTACTGGTTGAGGAAGTAAGTTTCACCTTCAGAAGCAGAACGAGTTGGCAAACAAAAAATGCAAACATAACAGTTCTTCTGCTCCTTTATCTTTTTAAAATTAAAAATAGCTGCAGAAGAACTCACACCAACAGAGCGGCACCATCCTGCTGAAATGTCTCTTTCAGCAAATACCTCCCACTGTAAATAGGCCGAGCCAACAAAGCTTGGCCAAGTAGCTTCCACTTCAAACAACAACACACACATTAACTGAGTGGTGGATGTAGGAGATGTCAAGAGAAGACACAGAGGACAGGACTACAGCTTCATCACACCAGCACCTACACAACCACATTTGTTTAAATCTGCAGGGCGGGGTGAAGAGAGAAATCAGACGTGAGGGAAAAGAGAGATGGAGAGTTATTTCTTACATTTGACTCATCATGCAGTGATTGGAAGAAGTGTTGAATTTGATTGAGACAAATATAAGAAGTCGATGATGCATCAAATCACTCATTCTGGCCGGTTCCCCTGGTGAAGACATTCTGGTTCAGAATCAGGAGATTGGTTGATGAATCTCTTTTTGTCTGTGTGCTTAAGTTAAGATGAGTTTCATTTCCAGCATGAATATCCTGAACACTTAAGACTCCAACAGAGATTATTAATCATCTTTCCCGTCGTCCTCTTTCAATAGATCCTGGCTTTAGTAGCAGCTCGGTCTAACTCCTCAAACCGCCTGCTTGGTGAGTCGCCCAACACATAAAGAAGGGACTCTTGTTGTAACCAGCTGGCCTCGTTTTGGACGTTTCACTGTAAAAGTGTTTTATGTGGTGTTGAAGTCAGGTGAGGAAGCATAAAGAAAGCATGTCAGTATTTTTCTGCAGCTTACACTCCTCTAGAAGCTGCTTTTGTCGTTTGCTAACCTGATGAACCAAACTACTGCTAGCTTTATGTTTAACCGGGTATAAAGATGAATAAATATTCAGGTGAACTATATTGACCTTTTACACTGCAGTGTTACTCAGATCTTCACATGTTGAAGCTTCAGGGGGTCTCAGGACAAGCTGCCATGTTTGACGACTTGGTAGTGAAAACACAAGATGAGAGAAGATAAATGAAGATAATCATTTGTCCATCCCACAACAGGGATATTTACAATTTACAAGGTGTTCATGGTTATGGTGAACCCTTGTATCACGAGGGATTGAACTTTTTCGCTCTCAGTCACAGACCTTTGTGCTACACTTTAGTCTGATGTAAAACCCGGAGCGCACGCCTCTGTACCGTAACTAGGACACCTGTGATCTCTGTGCATTTCATTATCCCGTGGGAACGTGTCTAATGAAACAAAAAGGTTTGGGGGGGGGGGGGGGGGGGGTAATTCATTAACGCTGCACCAGGCAAGGTTTTTATGTAAAGAGGCGTTCTGCTTATCAGTCTAAATCCCAAATTGGGGCCGCGACAGAAAAGAGCATTCAATCCCCGCTAATTGGGGCGCTGCAGATTCAAACAGTGAAAGCATAAGGAAAGATGAGGAGACAGAGTTAAAAAAACGGAGCCGGTTGGTTAAATGAAAAGACAGTTTCAAAGAGTGACGACGGTTGGGGAGCGAGTTCATCCGGGGAAAGAGGAAAAGTGAGTCGGCAGATTAGCGGAGAGGTTGGTATGAAGCGGATGAAGGCGAAGGATTTTGCCATGCCATTAACGTTTAGAGCTGTCAGCACTCTCAGCGCAGGACTACAAAGAGTTAAACAGATTATCGTAGGTATTAGCTTCAGTGTTCAGGGCTCATTCAGCAGTGGAAGGCCACCTCAGCAGGAAAATGTTCTCATGAAAAAGAGAGCGAGAGAGAGCTGCAACCTGTTTTTGCAGAAATAAAAACCGCAGCGAATAATGGAGGGCTGCTGTGTTCAATTAGTGTTTTTAACATTTAACAAGCTGCTGCTAACTGGGAGCAAACATGGACAGACCTGGACTGGATCCTGGGAAATTACCCCCCAACTACTGCTGCAATAATTACACTTCACAGTCAAGAGAAAAAAAACACTGATTGTTGTTTCTAATTCTGCTGCAGATGACGGAAAGACCCTCTGGTGTTTAGCAGCTTGACTGTGAGGTCGTCAAAATGTCAACACTGAAATGGTTTTCGTTTCCATCTTTTATATTTTTGTGATCAATTGTATTTAAAATTACCAAAGCTTTCAAAAACCTTCAGATCTTCAGTCTGATTTTCTGCTAGCCAAAGAAAGGGAAATGTCTAAATTTCACAAAAACGATTTCTTTCTAAAAGCGGGCATAAATGTAGTTTTTGTGCCTTAATGTAACGTTCTTCAACGTTAAACATGCCAGTGATGAATATATGTCCTGAAGTCGTTAAATGTTCCCTGAATGAGGCGCGGAATTAAGCCTTAAAAACAAAATAATGTTCGATAAGTGACTGCTTCTCCTTTGGAAGTTTATGTGAACGTTGCATATTTGTTGTCTTTGTTGTTTTTGTTGTTTTTTAGCCTCCTGTTGTGCAGCACGGAGTGATGGCGCGGGGCTGGGATCAAGGTGCAGACTTTGATGAGTTTGTAGTGAGAACGTGCGGGGCCGACTCGGGCAGTAATGCTTGTGATTGACCACATTGGCAGAGTGCTCTAACTGAGCTGCACCAAACCATTTCACTCCCTCTAATCGTCTGGGCTCCGTTTCAGGACCGAGCAGAGTATCAGCACAGGAGAGCTCTTGTGTCCAGCAGACCAGTGTAGCTGGCAACGTACCTATCAGAGCCACTAAAATGTAGGGGGCTGCTGTTGCTATGCGACGGTTGGAAACTTGTTTGAAGTTCAGCGCACTCTTAGCTTGAGTTAAAAATGTGTTTTAACTTAGCTGGGAGAGCTGTCCTGGTCCTGTCCTTCCAGAAATAATGAGGAAAAATTAAAGCAGCACAGTAAAGGGAACATCTTACCTCACAGCCCTCGCTCATTATCGCTCCTGTCCTCCAAAACAACATTCCTGTGGTGATGTAGGGAATCCTGTTGCCAGAGAGAAATGGTGTGTCAGTGGGGTGATGGTTTAAAAAACACACATTGTGCTCTGAACACTTTGATGTGGCCCAGGCTCCGGGTAATTCCCTCAGCCGGCCGTGGGCTGGAGGCCATTGTAGTACAGTGAGCTCTGTGCTGAGTATGAAAGAGAGACGTTTCACAGGCTTTCTCCTCGTCAATCCATCGCGGCCAGAGGCTGCCGTGCTATGTTAGTGACCTTGGGCTCCATTTGCGGTGGCACGGATTAAAGTCCGCCTCCAGCGACCTCATCACCCCATTCATATTTCAGAGCTTCATTTGAGAGCATCTCTTTCTAAAAGTGAGTCTGATCATCGCCACCTCTCCTCGTGCGTGTTAACTGAGGGCGTACAACAACTCGCGCTACTCAGATGTGAATGTTTTTCATGCACGGCCCGTCTGAAACGTTCAGATTGTTTGTGATGTGGCCAGGGGGCTTAAATAAAGCGCTAAACCCGCGGCTCCAAACATTTTTTTTCCCCCTCAGGGCCCCAAAGAATAATCACAACTGATCAGATCTGCATGCCTAGCTCACAGATTATTTTCAGTTTTCCCTGGCTTGTTCCTCATTAAATCGAGAAAAGTCAATGTTCATTATAGTCCAGGTTCTTCAACGTGCTGCTTAGGTATTCAAAAAGAAATCTAAACTTTGCACCACCAACTTTTCTGCAGGCTTATTTGAAATTAACAGCGGAATCCACTCTCGGAAAATAATCTTCAAAAATGTGAATATTGATTCATTTTGGTGATCTTTAATAATGTAAAAGAGGCAAAAAAATTGCTGGTTCTACCTTTACAAATCAAAGGTCTGCAATTTATTTCGCAGACTTTTATCCAAAGCAACGTACATCAGAGAGTACAACACAAGCAAAGATCTAGAAAGAAGGAAGATCAGTTCAGTTCAGACCTTTATTTTCCCTGGAAGGTTAACTTGTGCAAAACGAACAGCTTTAAGTCTGATCGGACATTGAGGTGCTGACAGGAAGTGACCAGAGGCAGAGCACCACATCGACAGCTGCTCTTGAGAGTTCTGATCAGCATCAAAACAAACCTAAATATCGGCATCATCATCGCCATCATCGCTATCACTAAGGTCGTAGGTGTTCATAAAGAGCTGGGTCTTTAGCTTTTTCTTAAAGGTGCAGAGGGACTCTGCAGATCGGCTGTAGTTTGGAAGTTCGTTCCACCACCAGGGGGGCGACAGAGGAGAAGAGTTTAGAGACTTAGGACCCTGTTGTGAAGGTTGGATCAGACGCCTTTCATTGGCAGAGCGTAGAGGGAGGGAGGGAGTGTAGACCTGGATGACAGAGTTTAGATAAGGAGGAGCTCTTTGTGTCATCATTTAGTAAGAAGATGAAGAGCGGAGTGACATGTGCTCATGCATTTAAAATTCCAAAACATCAGGGGTTACATTTATAACAGGGTTATTTGGGGACTGCTGAATGGTTGTTCTTAATGTATCACCATAAGCTGCAACTCTTGATTGACCTCCCATCAGCTATAAATTCTGGACATGCATCTGCATCCTCGTCCTTCTTCAGCTGAAAACCACATTCAGGCGGGATATTGAATTCTGACCCGCTGAGGCACACTGGAGAGCCTCGGGTTCTGCCCTGATACATATTTTTTAGCAATTGACCTGCAGCTGTTTTTGCCAACTAGCTGTGAATTAGCATATGCGGGTGTGGAGAGCAAGTAGTTAGCTGCCTAATGGGGGTGACTCAAGCTCAGTGGACCGCTGGTGCACGCTGGGATTTGGCCTCAAGAGAAGGAGCATCAACTTTAAGACTTTAGGGGGGGAGCTTTAACAACGTGTTTGCACCACTGAGATTTGGATGAGTAATTTTTCCACTGCTGCTCGCTAGCTGTAATGTTTGATTAATGACTCAGAGAGGATGAATTCTTAATTAAAGTTGAGCTCAGAGTCTCTCATTCATGTTTAAGTCAGAGGTTTTTTTTAACTTTCTGTTTTCTTATTTAATAAACTGGATCCAGACGGATAAAAGAGTGTGAGCTTTTTTCAAAGTTCAGTGTTTCTCACCCTAAATAGTTAGATATGTAGATGCACAGAGCTGATTTAAAACTGATACAGATACAGACGGAGCCTTCTGCCTGTACGCCGTGTTCAGTTCGTCCGTTTTCTGCACGTTTTTTGGAAGCTTGACCAAACTACCAGAATATGTGGGGGTGGTGTCGAGCAGCTCAGCCAACAGTTATATGATGAAGATGACAAACATTTATGTTGCCACTAGAAGAAGAAATGTAGTTTGATCATTTAATTGTGTTAAAAAAACAAGATGAGGGGCGTAGATGGCCTAGTGGTTGGGTTGCAGGTTCAAGTCCGACCTTCCGCTCCATTCCAGCAAGTAAGCTGCATGTTCCTGCTCTGCCTACACCTGATGCAGAATGTATGTGTGTCAGTTTGTTTTTTTAAACAGCAGACATTTTTTTGTCTACTAGTTTTTTGAATGTTCAGTGGCCCCCACTCAGCTCCCTGTGGCCCCCCCGGGGTATCCGCCTGTCTGTAGTCGCTCATGCTGTTCAGCTGAAAAGAGCGCCGACGTGAACAAATATGGGCTAATGTGTCGTCTCACTTCACACTGCACTCCAGTGACACCGCCGCCAATGACCCTGACACTCATTGACGCTTCTGCACACACACACACACACACAAACAAACACACACACACACACACACACACACACAGACTCAGTGGTACCGAGGCTCGTCCTTGCTGATTGTATCATCCAGCCAAGTGGAGGGTTAAATCCACTCTTTATGTCAGCTTCACGGTTTCAGAGGCGTTGCTCCCCTAACTGAAGTCACACAGCGAAGTTCTGAACATATTTTAATGTTTAAAGCGACCTCGTTGTACCACAGGCCATATGGTAAACATGGGGCATTTACATTTTTAACACTGAAGCCTCAGGACCAGGGAGGCCCCCTCTCAGTGGGATTTTTTCATTTAATCAGGATTTAAAGCGAGAAAACAAACCGACCATATCTTTGTTTTGTTTCAGCTTTAACAAAAACCAGGTTCTTTAAAATATCCTGTATGAAGTATTTTAACATGTAGAAAGAGTATTTCTTGTCTTTATGTGAGCAGCAAGAGGAATCATTCTCACAAACATGTTTTATACGTATAATATGTTGAATTTTATTACAATGTTTACATTAAAATATCTGAATGAACTAAAAATGGACTATGTTTAATATGTTTTACTGTTGAGTACTTACATAACCTCAAATATTTCCATCATTTATCAAAGCCAGAGAAACGAGACGTGTCTTGTCATGGGCCGCCGTTCTTGTAAACTAAGCATGCTTCATGATCACAAAAAGATATGTATTACGACGTTATGTGAGGTAACCGTGCTCAGGCCCGGTTAGTCCTGGAGCAGTGTGAGTGCAGGACAGTGGGGGAGTGGGAAGGGGGGTAATCGTGCTACAGCACCGTACAGGACAACTTTGCCTAGTGTGAGTGCGCCCTGAAAGTCCACATGAAGTGACCTAGATTAGTTCTAAGAAATAAAACCCAGCACGTCTTATTTTATACTTGAAGCGTGAACATACCGGATTCAGAAGATCTTAGAGGCACTTAAAGCAAACAGATCTATTTAAAAGTTAGAGATGAGACTCTTGTACTTTTCTCATTTGGCTTTGACTTCGTGTTTGCTGAGGCTGCAGATTTAATCAGAACTTAATGCTCCTCCTCTTTGAGTCTAACTAACGGCTGAGTTTCTGACTCATGTTCAGACACATTCGCTCATTTACAGGAAGTGTAGGGAATTTTTTCTCATGAAAGTTAAAAAGAAAGTGACATCAAATATTTCAGACTTTCAGAGTTTCAGTTTTAATCGATCGATGAATGAGAAACAAACAGTAGGTGAAATGAACTGGAAGCAAAGTTTATCTCGACAATGCAGACTTTTTTTCTTCTTTACATCTAAGAAGAAAAAAGAAGAAAGTTTGAAAGAATCCAGACTTTCTGAAAAGTCATCATCACAGAGAAAAGGAGGGCGGCCTGAAAACTGTCCTATGAGACATTCAGACGTCTTCCAGACTGGGCTGTCATATAACGTTCAAGGACATTTGTCTCCGTCGTAAAAAAAAGAGGGTTTAAACTGTTAATAAAGATGAACAATAAGTTCTCCTGAGCGTTTGTCTTCGAAGCTGTTTAAGGATCATGTTTCATCTCTGATTAACTCAAAGTGTGGTTTGAGTTTTTAAGAGTCGCAGAAACTGGAGGGCGTGACGCTGCTCGTCAAATTAAGTTTTTTAGAAAGGAGAGCTGAAGAGAGACAGGACATGTTAGGAGGGCGATGACATGCAGAAAAGGGCTGAGGTCAGATTTGAACCCTCAAACCATATCCCCTGTACGTGGGGCGGGTGACATGACCGCTCGGCTATCGACGCCTTATATTTAATTATTTTTACGCCGTCTGTTTCACTTCTGATTTAAAGTAAAATGAAACAGACTTTTGTGGGTTTTCTAAAGAACACTGACTCATACATTTCAGGTCAGGTTGAATTGAGGGGAGCCAAATTGAAATGTGATTTCAGTTGGAATATTTAGTTCCATTTCAATGCTTTTCAAACAGGCGGCATTATGCAGGTGTGCCCTTCATTTATTCAGCTCGTCTGAAGAGGACGAGTGAATCCAAAACATTTCACAGCGTATCATTTGGCAGCTGGATTTCTCCGCTCTGGAGACTCCACAAACTTGATGTACTGCACGACGACTCAGGACTCGTTTGGAGACCTGACCCCCTTCGGCTGAGTGTACCAGAGACCTGAACCCGTGACATTTTAAGTTTTAAATCTTTATGGTCTGCCGGCGAGTTGAGCAAAGACGCCGTAAAAAAACGAGGTTAGAGCAGAAACCACAGCTGTGCTTTAAATGGGCCACGAGCCCCGCAGGGTTTTCTTTCTCCCTCCACCATCCACGGAGACGATCCATGTGAAGGTCTCTGAGTTTAAAATAACATCATGTGCTGCTTAATTACTATGAGCAGCACCTGGCTGGAGGTGTTGGCTCACCTTTCTTTACATTTACATATAAGTAATAGCCGGTTTGTATTTTCTGTTCTGGTAACCATGACAGTGGGAAACGTGGGCGGCAGAGTATAAAGAGGCCTTCACTTTATCACTGTTTTGCAGGTTGATGCTAAAATAAATTCACAAACTGCTTCCACGTCTTTGAGTTCTCTTGATTTCAGCATCAGGGAGAAAAGTCACTCTCACAGTATATAATCACAGAAACCGTCTACGGTGAGCAGCAGGAAATCAACACAATTCATGACATGTCTATATCTGGTTGATAATTAAAAAAAGAAGAATCACATTGATTGTTATGTCACAAGCTTTCTCCAAAGTCTTACAAGTGTTGCGTGTCCTCTCTAAGCAGTCCCTTTAAGGTCCTGACGCACCAAGGAATTTGGTCGGCTCCGTCGCTTCCTGTCGGCTCCCGTCTGCCTTTCTTCGGCTGATTTGACATGTTGAATTGGCATCGATCGGCGTGGTTGGTGTAGTGAATCTCTCTGATTGGCTGTTGGGAGGTTTCATTTCTCTCCAGCTCTCGACACAGGTTCAGGAAAGCCCCTTGAGCATGCCGCTGTAGTATCCATGCTTTCACCCATTAGTGTGGTTTCTCCTGATTTGTCACCTCCGCCTCTTATTTTCTTTTTCCACTAAAAAACCAACGGCTGACAACACCAGCGCCATTTTCAACTTTTTTTAATCAGACATTATTCTCCATTAGTAGGCTACCTATAACACGAGTGGTGAGCGACAGCGGTGTGAAAATTGTCTTCTCGTATCATAACAACGGACTACCGCCGCCTGCTGGCACGGAGAGTTATTTCCTCTCTTGCAGGTGCAGAACCTACGTGGTGGTTGGCCGTTGGCTGTAGTCTTTGGGGTGTGTTCAGACAAACCTTTTGGCTAAGACAAGGGCGTCATTAGGCGACGCCACGGGCGGCCTTAGTCGCACTAGTTATTTGCCGTCTGCTTGGTGTGTCAGTGCCTATGAACGAGGAAGAGATAGCATTTCCAGCGACATCCATCACTGTGACTTCAGCGCCCCCTGCAGGAACAGACGGTTGACGTCACTCAGGCTTCGTACATAAAAATTTACAGTCTATGGTGGTTATCATGCGAGTTTGAGATAAATAAGGAGATTTTTTTAAATTGCAAATCCTGCAGAGCTTCGCTTTAGGGTTCAGAGTGACGTTATGAAAAGTGAAAGTTTGTATAATATTTCTCCTTTAAGGACTGAATACAAAAAAGAACCAGCTTGAATGCTCTCTGTCCTCATCCAGGCACATGCCAAATGTTTCACAAACCAGCAGGAGATCATTTGGCCACTGACAGACTGACAGAAAGCCATGATGACTGGACATGGGAAATTGGAAATGAGAACGATGGTGTTATGGAAGCAGAAAACAGCATTGAGGGCAGGGAGAAATGAGGGAGAAATTCTAAATGAATCACAAAGTCAGGAGGAAGACGAGCGAGAAAGAGAGAGTTCAACTCAGTGGGCTCGCAGGTGAGAGAGACGTGCTGCTCTCCCACTTACATCCTGTCAGGGAATTAGAACAACGGGAGAACTATTGTACAAGTAAAGTCAAAAATTTAAAGTCTTTAGGCCAACCGTTCTGGTTGGTTTTCCAAGCTGGGCCGGGAATAATAATTCCGACATACCAGCTGGGAACGTCTTTGTTTTGAATGAAATGAGGCACGGGAAAAAGCATCAGCACATGTGCGCTGCTTGTCGGGTGATTTGACGCCCTGCAGTCGACAGAAGAGCAAAGTGTTTAGAGAGAGAGAGGAAGCTCCGGCAGGCCTCAGACTGCAGACGAATAACACACTGTGACTGTTCTATTAGAGCAGGTGACTGTACCGCACCTCATTAGACACACAGTGTGTGACTGGAGGCTGCTGCGTGTGTGTGTGTGTGTGTGTGTGTGTGTGTGTGCGTGTGTGTGTGTGTGTGTGTGTGTGTGCGCCCGTGTGTATGTGTGTGTGTGTGTGTGTGTGTGCATGTGGTAAAGATTGAGAGAAAATAATTAGAAACTTGAAATGGGAAAAAGTGAAGTGTCCGTGAAAGATCAATCCGGCTTGTTGATTAATCAATTAGCTGATTGACGGAAAATAAATGACATGATAATGGAAACTGGATTGATCGTGCTGGTCGATCGCTGAGGTGAAACGCCAAAGATCTGCGGCTTTCGGCCTCATACGTTAGAATATTTAACGTGACGTTAAAAACAGCATTTTAGCACCGACCGAGAAAATCAGGGCCGAACGTCGAGCCCACGTTTGAATTAACAATTTATCCGATTGCAGGTTTCCTTGTTTTTCATCACTTCATAGTAATTCAGTCGTGGCCACTTTGTCGAGAAACGATACTTTAAATGCACCCTTGTCCTAGCAAGGACCCAGCGCGGTGCGGTCGAGGTCCCAACACTGAAATAGGGGAAGTTATTTTTGGCTCCGTCTGTACGTTAAAAGCATTCGACAGGAACAGCACACATTCCTGCCCTTCCCGTTCTTATAAGGAAAGCCTAAAGCAGCGAGAGAAGCAGCAAAAAAAAAAAAAAAAAACAGAGCAGGCGCCATTGATAACATCTTGACATTGATTAAGTCAGAGCAGCGTTGAAGGAGGAGCTGGGGTGGAGGAGGGTTACAGATGTGTCTTGTAGAGGAAGCAGCTAAGAGTAGGCCGCTTGAGTAAGGTGGCATGAATGTGATTAGCCAATAGGAAGCTAAGAAACAAATCAGCTGGCCATCAGCTGATGAAGTCGTGAGTTGAGATCGGAAGTATAAACGAAGCACTGGTATGAAAAGCAGAGCACAACGAACAACAAAATCATCTTCACTGCCTGATCGCTCTGGGTGATGAGTACGAGACGTTTTGTCTCATATTGAAAATGATCGCAATTAAAGGAAAAATAAAGGAAGCGGACTCGGTGTGCAAGGTGTCTGTGCGTAAGGTTTTTTGTAGGATCACAGATCTGAAAAAGGCTAAATGTGCTGCATTTCATCAAGAGGGAATTAAATGTAGTTTGACTGTTTTTTCCTCACTAAATATTCCTTTAAAAAAAACACTCTGGACTGTTTCTCCTGCGTTCATGGACTTAACAAAAACTTAACCATCTAAAAACAGATCTACACAGTGATTGATATCTAACTCGTATCTTGCAGCCCCCTTTGTCTGTGTGTTTAGTGCTGCATAAACACGCAGATTAAGGTGTGTCTACCTGTCTGTCTGTTTAATGTGAGTTCATTCCTGTGACTGTGTGTGTGTGTGTGTGTGTGTGTGTGTGTGTGTGTGTGTGTGTGCCTCAGCAGTGACAGGAAAGCACACAGGAATGACTGTCGACAAGAAGCTAATTAGCAATCAGAACAAGAAGCCTGGGCTGGAAAAGAGGTCTTTGTTTCTGTGACTCACACACACACACACACACACACACACACACACACACACAGTTTTTCCCATGCTGCACAGCGCTTCCTGAGGTCTTCGGGGACCTGCTGTCACTGAGGTGGAAACTGTATTTAGAGTGTAACACTGCGCTGTGGCGAAAGGTTACTAAGCACACACACACACACACACACACACACACACACACACACATGCTGTGTGTCGGCAGTGATGATGATTGTGATTATGGCTGGCTGATGCTGGAACTGTTAAAGACGTTTGCTCTCTGCTGCGATAACTACACCCAGGTGCTCTTTTTAATGAGCTGTGAGGGTTTTTTATTTTATTTTTTTAGTCCGCGTCGTGGTCGACAGGCGGGAAGAAAGAGAAGAGCGAGAGCTACTTTACAGCATTTGTGGAACTTAATGGGTGTGAATGTTTGAGCCTCTAACCAAAGGTCATTTTCTGTCTCTGTGTGATAGACGATAACATTTTTTAAAATCTTAAATCTTGAAATTAAAACATATCCTCTTTTAAATGAATGGAGTTCAGTTGATTTAAACCCAGCAAACAATCTAAACATGTTCCTTTTTGAGGACAGGCGAGGACACGTTTTATGGATTTCATAGATTCTGTTAAAGTTTTCTGTTTTGGTTTTACCCTTGCTCTCCACACACACACACACACACACACACGTCCTTGTGCTTTTTCTTAAGTTGTCATTCGACTGACAGGAAGTGGAAAGAGACGAAGCCCCTTGTTGATATAAAAACACAACAAGAGACACTCCCATGTCAGGATTGATGCTTATCCGCCTCTGTGGAGGTTACTTTTCAAAATAAAAGGCAAACACAAACGTTCAGTGACCTTTTCCAAGCGGCACGTTGAACTACATTTTGTTCTGACCTTAGCGCCGCCGGCTGCAGAATGTTTGACCCTGACAGAAGGTTAAGACATTTTGAACATAATAAATGCAACTAAAAAAGCAGTTTGAAACTGATGCGGTGAATGTGACAGAGACAAAAACAAAGTCAGTCGGGAAGACTAGCAAAAAAAAAAAAAAAAAAAAAAAAAAAAAAAGGAGAGAAATTAATCCACCGAGCCGAACGTTAGCGCCGCCGAGGAGGACATTCAGGAAGAGTTCAGCGCTAATGAAATACAGGAGCTGTCGCAGAGATTGATGGAGGGAGAGGGGAGGCGTACAGGGGCGTTAAAGTGTGAGGATGTGAGGGAACGAGAGGAATCTGTAGCCTGCAGAGACGGAATGAGAGAGACGTGAAGTGACAGGAGGAGGAGGAGGAGGAGGAGGAGAGGCAGAGAACACGCTCCAGTCTCAATGAGATGAGAAATGAATGTCCTTTTTCACCTTGTTAGCCACTTCCCCGCGTCTCAGTGTACGGCCTTTAATATTACACACTGCTCCGGTAATGAAACACCACAGACTGCAGATTCTTACTACTTAATTATGAAACAGAAGAAGTGGATAAATGGCCGAATGTTTTATATATTAATGTGTGAAGTCGTGTGTAAAGAGACGCTGCGGATGCTCTCTGGATTCAGTCTCGGTCCTGAACGTGGCTCCAGTGACTTCCTGCTTAATTTCGGGCCGTCATGGTATCAACGTTTTAACTTTTAATTAGATCTTCTGGGCGCCGGATAGCCTAGCGGTTATGATGAGCACCCCATGTACAGAGGCTGGAGTCCTTGTCGCAGCGGTGGCTGTGGGTTTGAATACGGCCTCGGGCCCTTTGCTGTATGTCATCCTCCTAACATCTCCTGTGTGAGAAAACAACAACTGGATTTTCAAGATCTTCAACCAAGATCCAGTTGCCTTTTGAGTTTCTGAACCGGAGTCATCTGTGTTTCTGAGAGATGAGAGCAGTTTAGTGAGCGCAGGTGAGTCGGTGCAGGATGGAGTCAAAGAAAGAAGCGGGCAGAGAGATGGCGTTTAGAGGTGGGAAAAAAAAGAGGACAATTAACACCACCCGAGAGAAATGCGTAGATGTTGTGTTGACTTATTACAGGAAGACAATAAACAAACAGATGAGAGAGCGGGGCGTCGACTGGAGGTGTGCAGCGAGGAAAAGAGTGAGAAAGGGGTTAGGGGTCAGAGTTGTGTGTGAGGTGTCAACATCTCTCCTTAATGAGCCAAAAGGAAGAACATTCAGAGAGAGAGAGAGAGAGCGAGGGTAAAACAAGAGTCACGAGACAATGTGAGATGGAAAGTGAAGAGAAGAGAAGAAAGTGAAAATAAAAACATGGAAAAGAACACTTAAGGAGATTTCTCCTTCAGTAAAAAGTGTGAGGTTTGTTTTGTTTGGAGTCAGAAATATAAATATACGTATAGAAGAAGTTTCCTTCATTTGTTTTCTGCATTAAAGACACAGTGAGAGGATGATTGAGCATGCTATGGGTCATTAAAACATTCCTAAAGTCAACTTCTGCACTCTTTGACACTCGCTCCCTGCCACAGGTGCTCGCACGTCCTTGAAAACACGACTATTTTTTTTTTTTGCAGCGAAGCCGGCCTTACGACGGCTAATGGCTTCAATTTCAATAATAAAGCCTATTAGGTTTCACTTCTTGTCAGGCACATTTGGTAATAGTAGTCATTAGGCTGTCAGTGTGCCGGCTTTTACCGCGTCCTTCCATTGCGCCCTCGGTTCCTCACAGGTACCCGAGCGCAGGAGAAACAGTGACCGCGTCGCTCAGTGGCGTCCACTAATCTCTGATCGGTGCGCCCCACGATCACGCTTTGGCTGTTGATTGATACGTCTGTAATGATTTCTGTTTTTCCTCTCTCTCTCTCTGCTCCTCTTTGGCACTTCTTTCCAACTCAATGGATTCTTCAAAGACTTCAGAATCAGCTTTGTTGGCCTGCTTTTCTTACCCTCACTCTCTATGTCAAAAAGTCTATCATAAAATATCAACAATAAACATAAATAAGCAAAGACTGGTGTGTACAGGGCTGAATAAGACAATAGAGCAGTGGAGGGTAGTGTACACAATCCTGAGATAAACATGATCATATGTCATTTTTTATTATTTTTTAAATTTATTTTTGGGCTTTTTGTGCCTTTTAATGGAGAGATAGAACAGTGGATAGAGTTGGAAATCAGGGGGAGAGAGAGTGGGGAATGACATGCGGGAAAGGAGCCACAGGTGGGATTTGGACATGGGCCGACCGCTTTGAGGACCATGGCCTCCATACATGGGGCGCCAGACTAACCACTGCGCCACCAGCACCCCGATCATATGTCATTTTGAGTCTGATGGGTTAATACACCTGAATATGCAGTACTCAACTTCGACTTCAACCTTATTTGTCCCTGCAGGGCGATTGGTTTCGTGGCAAGAGAGAGCAGGGGAGAGGCAGCAGAACAAGGCAGTAAAAAGACAAAGGATAAAAGTACATAGCTAACACGGTAAAAATGCAAGAGGCCCTACAGCATCCCCCAAGAAACAACCAAGACCATTGACTGAGGCTCACAGCAGCTTTCATCAAAATAAAGTCCACGTGAAATATAAGCAGCTCACTGTAAAGTAAAAATCACTGGAATAAGAAAAAGTGCATCTTACAACACAGTCAGATACATATCATACAAAACCACAATCAGATCAGCCGACATAAGAGAGTAACTGTTCCTACAGCACTGCTATAGGCAGCGTGCTCAGAGTGAGGATAATAATTCAGTATTTGCATGATGAAGTTATCGACCGTACAGAGCGTCGGCTAACATGGCGGCTCACATCATGATCCCTCACATGGAATACTTCCCTGAATGTTTAGAACTTCTTCAAATATGAAGCCATAGACGGCGACTTTGTTTTGCTCGTTTGTATAATTGATTTCTGTGCGGAGAGAGATACGGCCTCCGCTCTTTACTCTGCTGATATAATCAAATGAAATGGGGAGTAAAGTGGCCGATATTGAGCTGCAGGACTGGCTGACACAGAAAAGATGTCGCCGTTATTGTTGGTGGGCCCGAGCTTTGTGCTACAATATTGGGACTGTATTGTTCTGGGAGGTCTCTGATGAAGTAAGCCAGCAGAGCTGCACAGGCCTGGGATTGTTTTCTCCCCGAGTACGAGTGATTCAATAAGTTTGTTTCTCAATTAAATCTCAAAATGATATAAATATAGAACTACTCTTGAGAACAACTCCTCTGTTATTTACTGATACATAACAATGTGACTGCATGTGTTTTCACAGGTCAGTAAGAAGTGTCTAAAGTGCAGAGGTGTTTCTGACTTTCAGTCTTAAAGCGAACAGAAAGCTTTAGATTCTGTGAGTCATGGAAGCGTGAACGATTACACTCCGTACGCCGTCTGCAGACAAAGATCATCAGAAGAGGCGCTAAATGGATTTTTTTTGGCGAGCTTGTTTTCTGTACAAGTTCTGTTGAAGTCTACAACTCTTGTTTAATGCGTAACAGGACACTCCAGCTGTATCGAAGAGCCAGAAACAGCTCAGTTGTTGACGCTAAGATGCTAACGCTAAGCCTGGTAGAGATGCACCGATCCACATTTTTTTCTGTTCCTATCCAATTCCGACACGTATGTACCGACATCAATGCTGATTCCAATTCTTTTAACCATAATTAATATCGTTATTGTTGCTTTTATGTGTAAGGTTACAAAGAGTCAAAATCCTAGTGAGCTAGCGAGGCAATATGCTATGTTGCACGTTAGCACACTTGGAAGTCCACTTTGTGAACAAACAGGCTGACAGTCTTAAGTCCTCTTCCGTTTGTGTGGTCCACAGTTTGTTCACACTGTAAACTCCATCACCTGCTAACTTTTTCTCCTTCTGTGATCTCCACTTACCTCTCTCCTCTTTCTCTCTCTCTCTCTCTCCCGCACGCTCCAACACCTATCGGGGCCATCTGCGCACCCTGCTGCTCAACAACTCAGGTATGTCATTAACATATATAACCTTCAATTCCTTTTTCATTTCTTCTTTATTTTTACTTTACATGCAGCAACTGGGGAACATGTGGCATACTCAAATAAGCTTTTTTACGGCAAACACGACACCAGAGGCTAATGTGAATGTGACTTTAATCAAAAACAATTGAAACTGAACAAGTGAGAGAACTGAACATTTCCTTTAATTCAGAAATATGTAGGAATGGAGCATTAGACCTGATAAATTTCACCAACTAATTTTAAAGAATGCTGTGAGTAGTGTGGATCTGTGTCAACATTGAAATCAATTCGATAGATGTTAAGTTTCAGCCGCTTTGAGGCTTGCCAAAAAGTCGGTCTCCAAAGTTGCATGAATTTATTCCCTTGGAACCAGGAAGGTTTGTACCAAAATTGGTGCCAATTCCTCCATTAGTTGTTGGGATGCTGGAGGAGAATCATTAAGAGTTATCGTATGGGCATCATGGCTCACCAAGGTCATTTGGATTCATCCTTCGGGAACCAGGAATATTTTACTAAATTTAAAGCCAATTCCTGCAGTAGATGTTGAGACATTTCACACATTTCATCCCTCTAAGGTTGCTATTAGGAATGTAATGGGCTCACCAAAGGTATTTGGATTAATGCTCTAGAAACTAAGAATGTTTCTACCAACTCTTGTGCCAATCCCTCCAGTAGTTGTTGAGATGCTGGAGGAGAATCATTAAGAGTTATCCTCTGGGCACCACGACCATCGAAGCTAAATTTCATGTAACGCTTCCATGGGAGCTGAAAGTGTTTAACCTGGATCAGAAGAATGAATCGTCTGAGGGACCTGAATATTGTCACAAAGATTCATGGCAGTGCCTAAACTTTCTGAGAGATTTCACCTCAAAATACATCGTACCAAATGGAAAACCTTGGACTCTAGACTCATTATAATCCTCATCATACAAGTTTGAAATCTCTTCTTTGAGACTCTCGTAGCCTTGTGAACGCCCACATCCTCAACACTCTACCAGTTTAAAACACAGACTTTCTGTTGTAAATTAGAGGCGGCCAATCTTGAACTAAAATAACCCCGATTTCATCATCAAGGGCTTTTTTTCTTCAAACTATGAAAAGCATCCCTCTGTGCAGCAGAGGACATTACAAAACACTTTTCACTCCCCGAGAAGTACTCTGCAGCTGATCTCGACGAATAAAACCGATTAAGTGCCACTTCAAAAACAAAAACAGGAATATTTTAAATTAGCTTTAGAAACTGTTGCATCATTTAAATGCTGCATGTAGACAGTTTGTCCTTGTAAACATGTTTATTCAGAACTGTTTATTCAAGTGACAAGCTAATGTCGTGTAATTACACATAGTGTTCAAACAAATCCATGCTTTTTCATTTCATGCATCAGTGCAAATAGTCTCTGCTTCATGAGAAAGCGTAGCCTACAGCTGATGGGAAAGGTACCATCTAGAATTTACATTTCTATTCACTGAGCTATTAGGCATTTCTAAAGGAGATGCATTCTTTACAAAGAGATACAGTAAGCCATCAACACACTTCATGAGAGCTGAAGCCCAAAGTGCATCCAGGTCAGCTGTAATTACTGATGTGAGTATGCACAGCTGACAGATGTTGATCTGATAAACATTTCCTTCCATTCCTCTCTTGGCCGTCTCCTCGTATATCTGTCAATCCAAAGACAGCCCGCTTCCTTGTGTGGACGATTCTACACTCTGAGAATATTAATAGTATTTCACCAGATACAGATCTAATGCGCTCTGCCAGCAGTGTATCAAATCATCGATCGATGCGTTCCCATCACTCTGAGCGCTGTGATATCTCAAGAAAAAGGAAATAAGATCCAAACGCATGTTTCTCAGCGAGGCTTTCAGATAATCTATTTATCGTGGAGAACTTCCCTCACAGACGTCTTCCTCTTGTAGCGGTGGAGTCGCTGCAGCTCTCTCATGAAGGTTTTGACTGGGCTCTGGATAATAATAATGCCCTTGGTTTGTTGGTGAGCAGCTTATTCATGAGATCAGATGTTTCCACGAACAGAATCATCTTTGTTAAGTTCACTTGTTTCCTCTTCTTTCCTCTCACAGAAGTCCCGACCCTCACAGCATGTTCTGCATCTCCGTCCTTCAATAGTGCAACACAGCGCTCTCCCTCCTAATGAAATTGACTTTTAAAATATCAACCACACGGGTAATTTAATTGTCAGCACTGACAAATCACCTCAAAGTGAAAACAGTTCTGGGTAAATTTCAGCCTCTTTATCTCCGCTGCTCTGCAACAGAAACACATTCTTTTTTTTATGTCGACAGCGCCGTGGTGTCCAATACAAATGAGGCAATCAATGACAAGAAAGAAACATTTGCAAAAAAGAAAAAGTCAATTTCTTGTCAGCTTTGTTAAATGTATGATAAATTACAACGAATGCTTTC
Source organism: Labrus mixtus (assembly GCF_963584025.1). Taxonomy (NCBI): domain Eukaryota; kingdom Metazoa; phylum Chordata; class Actinopteri; order Labriformes; family Labridae; genus Labrus; species Labrus mixtus. Next base: position 6,991,121 of record NC_083627.1, on the reverse strand, counting down.
AGTAGTTGTGCACATTATGCTTCATACCTTACATATTGGAGAATGTGAAACCTCTTTTAATGTCCGTAAAGATCCCGAGCGGTGAAATGTTGATTTGTTTGGACCTTGTAGGCTGGACAGGATCAGCTCTCCAGACGGGTGAACCTGGAGGCTGTTTCATGCCCAGGTCACTGCAGACTGTTTTCTATCGCTAAAACACAACTCCACACTTCACAGGCTTGGCTCACACTCACGCAGAGCCAAACTGCGAGAGAGAAACACAGAGCTCAGAGAGTGCAAGGAGCATTACATCAGATAATGTGGAGGAAACTCTGGGGAAACTGAGCCTGCAGCTATTTTTATATTGATGTAATGCACAGTCAAATTTCAGGCGTGTTAAACCTGGAGAGGACCGCACTTTGTCCAACGTTTAACAGAAGCCTGATAACATGGAGAGGACGTGTTGCTCTCTGAATCAGAAACTTAGTTAACGTTGAGGATATAAAATCATGTGTGTATGATACGATGAGGCACAAGACACATCTTTTTTATTTTTTATTTATTGCACAAAAAAAAACATAAACATAATAGATCAATGGAAAAACAGACAGTACATAATGATTAGTTAATTAACAAACTATACATTTTGAAAGAAATGTGCTGGAGGAGCCAAATAAACCCAGAGGGGCTCGTCGAGTGGCCCTCCAAAAGAGAAACATGTAACACAGAGACATACTATTAATGTAGTCCAAGGAAAAACAATAAAGCTAACAAGAACACATAATCAATAAGGTGTAAAAGAAAGCAAAACAAGAAAGAGACAAATTAAAGAAGAGGGGAAAAAGGAAAATAAGCTCTTATGGCAGAGAAAGATTATGATGGCGAATTGGTTAATTGGCCAAGCAGGAAATATTTTTTAAAAAAAAGTTGAGGCTGGTGCTGTTTCTAATATGATTGGGTAAATTGTTCCAACAATGAGGTCCTCTGAATCTGATAGAGAATTGAGAAAACGATGTCCTGAAAAATGCAGAATGAAGTAAGGCTGGCAGTGCCTGCATTTACCAGGATGCATTGCGGTAACGTAGCCCTTGTTAGTTCAAACATAAAGGATTCAGAGGTAGTTAAAGATACGCTTATTCAGAGAATGGAGTCAGACGGGTCAGGTACCAGCAGGTCTTTACAAAAACAGACCTAATAAACGTGATAAACATTGAATGTGTCGAGCACAATGAAGTCAAAGTCAATGAAACCGAACGCTGAGGCAGCGAGGCCAGCCGGTGCATTCAAGCTTAAACAGATACACTTTAGATTTAAGGCCTGGTTAGGCAGACAGGAGTTTACATTTAGTCTGTGTGAGTGTCTTTATCAAAGGCAGTCTAGGAGGACTTTAGTTCTTTTGTTAGAGAAGCGAGTGACTTGATGTCTCAATCATAGCCTGAAACACTCTGCAGGGTCCGCATGATCCATGTTCCTGTAAATCACACGAGCTGCGGCCTCTCAGGATGTTGGCTCTCTCAGAGGACAGGGGGTCACTTCCTCTCTGCGGTCGTAAATTTGACATCAGATGAACTCCTCTGTCGCCTTTGTTACCTTAGGAGTTGGCATAGCAACTAATAAAGCAGAACTGCGGGGAGTTCACGGGAATAATCGGCACCAATCAGACGGCTGGATTGTAACTCCTGTTAAATAAATGGCTCTTAAGCTCATGAACACCCACTGATCGAAATGAAGATGTGACCTTCCACTTGACATTCTGTTCAACACCCTTGTGTGGACGGCGTGTGTGTTAGTGTGTGTGTGTGTGTGTGTGTAGACTCTCTAATTTTCCTGTACTGTCTGTCCACTACAGATGTGTGTTCTCCTCAAAAGTGTGTGTGTGTCTGTGTGTTGATACTTTAGAGGAAATCCTGTTGTAGGCAGGTTGGGTGACCTTCATTGTATCGACAGGATAGGAGGGGATGCGTGGCATTAAAAACACACACACACACCCACCCTGATACAATTACATGTCACGGCTTCTAGCAGGTGGTACAAGAGTTACAGAGGCGCCGCAGCGAGAGGCGCGAGGAGGAGAGTCTGGATCCTAAATCCTACCAGATAAAGTCAGAGCTGTATGTTAACACACGTCCTAAACTGTAGGTTTGGATAAACAGACAAACAAACATTCAAACATTCCTCCTGTTGGTTAGCTTGAAACCAGCTCCCTAACTCTGTCTCAAACGCAGACCGTATGAAACATGGACGCAGTCTCAGTGACGCTACCCATCCGTTTCTGAAGAGGCATTTTGAAGTCCAAGGATTGCCGTCGCCATCTTTGAAATGCTAAGTCAACCTAACTAACGGGCAAAGATGTGGAACTGAGGCGGGCCTTAAGCCACCTTCCTCCAGCTACTACATGCTCACCTGTCAGTCAACTCAGCCTGCTCCTAGTTATACTGATGTATAAATGTAAGCCTCAATATCATCACAATAGAAGAGTTCTGTACCAATAAAGAAATGAGTTATTGAGAAGTCAGGTAAAGTTTGCTAATATATTGACCGAATGGGGATTCCTTGGTTTTTGTAGCCATCTTCAAGTGTACACTGGAGGAACTACAGGGTTAAAAACTACAGATATGAAGGACATTTTCATCGCTTGCTTGCTTGCTTGCTGTGAATTTTCCTGACTTTTACTTGCTGTGCTAACGCTAACATCACACCGGGACCAGGCGGGCTGGCAGGGAAACTTTGGGGTTAAGTGTGGGACATAAAATGTGGCTGTTTGCCTTCAGCTCATGCCCCAACCCCCCCCAAAAAAGGAGTCCCCTTTTTCATCTTAGAGTCTTTCATTCACAAAACTTTTTAGGGGCCTAAAACACCTTCTGATTTTACACCATTACAAATAAAAGAAAGACATGTATGAGATAATAAAAATTCTTGGTAACTCACAGATTCCTCTTGTGAAAAAAACACGAGAATGAACATTTGCTGGAGTTCAGGAAGGTGCCAGCATGTAGAAGTGAAATTATTCCGAAGACCACAACCCAGGTCTCGACTGTGCAACCACAAACATGGATTCCATCATCGCTGCCGTCGCCCTCTTCATCATTTTACTCTCACTCACCCACAGATTCTGACACTTCCAGTTAAAGATGCGAAGCTGTTAAAATCTTAATCAGCCTCTGCTTTGACACAAACCACAACCTGCCTGCAGAAAGCCGCCCTCCAGCTCGCCGTGGGATGAGATGCGGCTCCACCGTGTTAGCCGTTTCTTATTTTTAGCGCAGTAAGCGGTTTGAGGGAGATCTCACTCTGAAAGGTGTTTACACTCCTCTGTTTCACAAATCTGCTACGATCAAGTGCAGGGATTTACTTGCAACCTTTTCTCCTTCCAGCTGCCGTTTGTGCTTTAATTATTGACTCCCTTCACTACATGAATTACTGCTGAGAGCGTGCCAGCGCTGAGTGATACAGATGGCTTAATAACGGCCTCTTTTCACCACTGAATCAAAGTAAAAGAGTTGCTTCTTTCTCACTTTCTCCTTGCTTCACATTCTGGTCCAGCGAGGCAGCCATCAGAGGTGAAATTGCCGTCTTTGGCGCCTCTGTGATTGATTCCTCGCTCTGTGTGGATGCTGATTGCGGGCGCGGCGATCTTGCTTGCTACAAGAGAGTGCTTGCTCCTTGCCTTTGAGGGGCAGACACCACGACCTGATGTTTACAGCCGATGGTCGAGAAAAGCGGAAAAAAAAATCCCCCACTTAGGTTTTATGATCTGGTTCATTTCCTGTGTGCCTTTTGGCATTAATCCAAACACCACAATCGACCTGAAAGCGAAAGAAAACATTGTTTGTATTTCTTTCTTTTCCGTCAAAGTGCTTCGAATCGATTTTTTTTTAAACACACTCATGATGAACCTTTTCACGAGAAGAGGTCCAGATGTCACGAGCTGACCTGAGCGTACCGTATATAAAATGTCCTTAAACCTCGAATCAGCTCCGAGCTTCTTGAATCTCCCCGTCAGTCAGTGAGTGGATCGACCTCTGATATGTGTTCACTGCGGCTGAGTGACCTTGTAGTCCAATTTGGAAGTTATCCAGTTTGTGCCTACGTTTCTTCAGTGTGTGTGTGTGCGTGTGTGTGCGTGTGTGTGTGGTCGTCAGCTGCTCGGCATGTGTTGAGATAATACTGTTTGACACGTTTAGCTGATGTCATAAGCCGCCCCCTAAAGCCTTCATAAAATGTTACATAAAGACTTATTACAAACGCCTAAAAATGTTATTGTGCTTGTTTTACACCCACCATTACTTTACTGTTTATGTAACCACACACACACACACACACACACACACACACACACACACAGTGACACAAGTATTCATGGTTTATTAGCTTCATGTCATGTTTTCAGTTTGGTCAGGGACCCTGTGTTTTAAAATTTGAAGATGGAGGTACCACGGCGGTCTCCTCAGTCGAGGAAGCATTGAGCAGTCTGCACATTTCCCGTCTTAAAAAAGAAAGCTTTCAAGTAAACTGAATCTCTCGCTGTCAGAAGTTACATTTTATTTATAGAGCACATTTAAGAAGAAACAGATTCCACCAAAGTGTTGTTCCATGACCCACAACTTCCAGTAATTAGAGATGACACTCGGGACAGCGCGAGATAATACGATGTATGTGGTATAAAATGCTATAAAAATATTATAAAACACATAAACAAACACACTTAAGGTCGTTGTTCTGAACCGTCAAACCGGAGTGTTTTATTCTCAAAATTAATTTTAGTTTTAATGTTTCAGTGTCTGCCTTCCTGTCATTGGGTTAAAAGGTATAAATCCTGGGAGCGACCTTTAAGAAGAACATTTAGGAAAATTCTGAAGAAGTTTCTGGTGAATGAGGCCCGATGTCCTCTTGGATAAAACTCCATTTCTTTAACCCGTCCGTTGCCCCCGGATACCACTTCAGGCTGCCTGTTACCGGCTGTAATCTCCGTCGACTGAATTCAAAAGCAAATCAAGCGAGAGGACAACATGCAGGTGTAACGCCTCGAGGATAACTAGAGGGTCATATTTAGAAGTGAAGGGACACTTTGTAAGCTTTAATTTTTGCGGACTGAAAACAGGCCGCAAAACATCTAGGCTTCATCATAAACGGGTCGGCTCAAGAGCTCACATGACTCACTTTGATGAAAATACATGTTTGATTTGCTCCATTTCATCAGTTTGTTTATAGGCGCTTGAAAAGAGGCAGATGACCCATTTCTTAAAACACTTCTTCTCCATTATGTCTTCAGAAGAAATGTAAATTAAGAGGAGGTATATGGGAAAGGACAAGCACACACACATCATCATCATTACCCTCGCTGTCTTTTGTCTTCGAGGAGTAGAGCGGCATGTTTTGGAAAGAGGAAAAAGGAAGATGAAAGACGGAAAGATGACAGACTCGAGCAGACGATGAGACTGAACAGGAGAGCGACGGAGAGATGAGGGAGGAGGAGGAGAATATGAAACAGGGATATTGGGGAAAGAGATGATGCGAGGTGACAGACGATGACAGAGTGGGAAGATTTTTCAAGTGATGGAAGGACTTGAAAGCGTGCGAGATGATGAAGATGAGGCAATGTGGGGGGAAAGATGAAAACATGTGTGCAGTAAGAGAAAGATCAGAGAGGATGGGATGTTATGAGGAGATGAAACAAATGAGGCAACATGAGAAAAGGAATCATTGATAACGGGGGATGGGGGGAAAATTAAGGAAAGGAAAGAGTGCCATGTCTAGAAAGCAGAAGATGGGAAATATGTGAGGATGTAGAAGATTGATTTGCATTGCTTTTCAAAAATCTAAAAATCACCAGTAAAAGTGTCAGAATGGATAAAACCACTTGCTACTGTTGTTTTTTGGTTGTTCTTATGTTTGGCTAAAATTGTTTTAATAAGCAGAAATGTGTGAGAAGATTTTAAAAACATCAGGATGCAACATGCAGAACATGAAGATAAGATCGATGAATAGGAGCAAAGGTTTAGGAGAAGGTAGAGGATGAAAGCGAGGAACAAAGTGGGTCAAATTTCACAGAGTTAGAGACGGGGATGATGACAAAATGAGTGACAAAGTGAGAAGCGTGGACAGGACTTATTGAGACTGAGGGTAAAGAGGACTAAAGATGAAAAACTAGGACACTAGTTGAGGAGGAATGAGGAGAGGAAAAATGAAGGACAGGAGGTAGGTATTCTTGGGAGGGTAGAAGTGCCAGAAAGTAGCAACAAACTAAATCAAAAGTGGGGGAAAAGACAGAAAGTTGGAGGTAAAAATCAAATAAGTCGATATACAGTTTATAAAATGTGTATGAGTCCTGTCCAGCCAGCAGATGTGCTTCCCCGCCTGGAGGTTTTATAGAGAGTGTTTTGTATTGGAGTGCCCCTTGCAGCTGTGGACTATTGATTCTTGTGCTTAAAGTCTGGCAGCAGGTCCTCGCACTCCGTGTTTGACTAGAGTCGGTTTACTCAGACGCACTTATCTCTCAGCCGCTGTTCTCCGAATGCAAACATGCCTCATCGTTCTCTGGCTTTGTGCGTTCTGCCAACCAACTGTGTAAATGGATGTTTTACATAATTATACTTTTCACTCGGGGCGGGAGGGAGGGTGAAACAATAAAACAGGAGATATATTTCTGAAAATGAAATCGACGCGCTGCACTCCCTGTACAGTAAACGCGACATCAGGTTGGCCTGGAGGGCGAGAGCGTATACATGTGTCACCATGACTCACACACACACACACACACACGAATAATGAACACACACACCGACACCCTTCCCCTTCTCCTGAGACCCTCTCTCTGCCGTATGCATGTGTGTGCATGGACTGAGGAAAGACGCTGCCAGATGTGGCGGCAAATGAACAGCTGTTCCAGAGCGCTACAGCTGCCTGTCTTGTTGACACCCTCGCTGTTGCCTTTGTGACCAAAACTCTGTGCGACATACGTTTTGAACGTCGGAAATCCTGCCATTTTCAACAGTCTCATGGCGGCCAAATTCCTCTGCTGTCGTGCTAAGGGAGGGACGCTCAAATGTTGTGCTGTTGTTGTTTCACCTCCTCTTGATGGATCGATGTGAAGCGAAAATATGGAGAATCGTCAGGCAATAATTTACGTTCAAATAATGTGAGAACTCATTGGATAATCTTCAATCTTACGTTAGCTTTTGAACAAATTCTTAAAGTAACTCTCTGACTTTTAGCTTCAAATTTACGCCTTTCTTAGCATATCAGTGACAGCATCAAATCGAATGTGTAGCTATTTCAAGTGTTTTTTCCTCGGCACTTTCGTCGTCCAGTGTCCGGTAGAAAAGCTGTTCATACCTGGGTGAAGGTTAAGGGAGCTAGCTTACATGAATGTTCACAAGAAGTTGGTGAAATAGGAATGCTAGCTGTTCTGTCTCAGATAAGAGTTGGTTAGACGTCCTTATTTCATACCTTTTGACAAACTTGGACAAAAGCAGTAAATTAAAAATGCATCTCAGCTTCCCGACCTGAGCGCGGCGTTAACGGTCTCTTCAGTCTCTCGTCCTCACGGAGCCGCTTTGATTGGCGAGTGCTGCTATTATTGAAGCTGCTCATGTTGTGTGTTTTGTGTGTGGGAGTGTAAAAACAGGCTGGCGATGTAATTATGTGCATGTTCTGAGAGCGAAAGTGTGAAATTGGAAGCATTATAGATAGATAGATGCTGGGCGCAGCAGCAGCAGCATTATGATGGAGAAATAAAAGAATGGACATCCTGGCGGGGATTCGGACTTACTTAGAGTCCGAGTGATTGGCTGTTGAACTGGCACAGATGGACTGATGGTGACAGGAGAGACTGAGAAGAAGGTCTTACATGCACAGAGTCAGACTTGGAGCTGAGCGAGGAGCACGCTGAGGAGTGTTCAAACAACGCTGAAGACATGCTGGGAAATACTAACACTCCCATTGGCTCCTCTGTGATGCATCTGTGAACATACATTCTTGCAAGCACACACACAGGCGGATATTTTGATTAGAACAAGAAACATTCCTCTGCAAGGTGTGTGTGTGTTTGTGTGATAGGCCAGGATTAGGCAGATGGAGATGGGGGGCGGAGGAGGTGCTCAGGGAGAGAGAGAGAACAGAGAGCGGAGGAACAGGCAGCCCCGCGCTGCACATTATGTATCCTCAACAGGATACAGAAACACTCTGACCCTGCAGATCCAGAATCCAGCGTTCACGGGAGACGGCAGAGTAAAATTACAGAATGTACCTAAACAGGAGACAGAAGACGGTCCGACTGAAGAACCAGAGTGTTTCATGAGGGCTGCATCAACCAGGCTGCTCCATGTGATGAACGTGTCGGCAATTTTATTTGATTATCCTGGTTATCCTGTTTTCATATTCAGGATATGTTGTTTACATGCACACAGAGAAACCTGGTTCTTCATGTCCCTGTATACATGATACATACTAGTATCCCGGTTTCTGATTACTGCACCTTTTTTTTTTGGCACAGGTGCCTGAGATGTTTCTTTTTTTTATAACACAAGACGCAGCAACCGTATATACAGTATGTGTTGGGAAACCGGCGTCCTGGTGCCTGATCAGCGGTTTCGATGCTTTCTCTTAATTTTCCAATTATATTGAATTCTTTCATTAGCAAAACACAAAACGTAGTTTCTTCTTCGCTCCAGAAATAAGAGGCTCTCGTTCTCACTGCCTTGCTGGTTTTCGCTGATCCCAATGCCCGAGGCCGAGGTCGTGCCTGCGCAGGTTAGTCTGCAGCTGTCAGAAGCCGGAGTAAAGTGTACACATCAAGCGGCAACCTCCGGTCTTCATAAATGAAGCCAATGCGGAAGTGCAAAATCTTGCAGTTCGTCGTTAGGTTGACTGAAAGTTAGACTGAGAGGATTTCCATCATGCTCATGAGGCTCCAGAGCCCCCTACAGTAACAGATGGGTGACGTCACTCAGGCTTTGTCCATTCATATTTAATAATAATTTATACTTTATTGATCCCGCGAGGGGAAATTTGTTTTTACACTCTGTCTAGTAAACATGCTACACAAACATAGGCCGAAATACACACACATGCACAAACAGGATCCTATGGACATGCACTAATGGAGAGGTCTCAGAGTGAGGGGGCTGCCCACAGTGGGCGCTCCTGAGATGGTGGGGGGGGGTTAGGTGCCTTGCTCAGGGGCACCTCGGCGGTGCTCAGGAGGTGGACTGGCACCTCTCCAGCTACCAGACCAATTTCCGGACTTGGTCCATGCTGGGACTTGAACCGGTGACCCTCCGATTCCCAACAGTCCCTACAGACTGAGCTACTGCCGCCCACAGCAGCCTACAGTCTATGGTATACTTGGGTCTGTATCCTGTTTACTTTCTGGGTTCTCCAGGTAGCATTATGTTTCTGAAATTTGGTTGTGATGCACAAATACAAAAATGGTGTTCTTTGTCCGTGTTCCTCTGTGAAGTAGATTCAGTTCCTCGGACACTGTGTAGTAAAAGTGTGCTTATATCACCTAATGTCTGTGCCTTGAAGAGATACAGTGCACTAACTAGTGACAGACAGTATCAGCACCAGTTCCACCTGGCGTGACAGCGTCACTGCAAACAAACCGACAGATTAGATCTCCACTCTGTGGGACTCTGAGCCACCAAAAACAACCAGCAGGGATTAAAACCCTGATTTCCCAGGACGACTCCTGAAGGTGGAGCATTAAGTGAAATTGGATTCCAATCCTTCCCCGACTGTATCTGCGTATGTTAAAATACAGCTCACAGCTTTTTTCCAAAAGATGATGCATGCACCTGGAGCAGCCTGCAGGAGTCCCACCTGATATCTTTAAAGGTATTTAGACAGGTATACCCACAGCTCATGCTGCAGTCTAGACACAACCTGTTGTCTGCTGAAGTAGTGACACGTGTTGCACACAGATTCAGGAAATCGGACGTGACTGTCGTTTAAACACATCATCCGGCTCCGATTCATAAACATGTTCCACAGGAATACAACTCGTATGCAGAAAGATGCAAAAGTTGAACATTTAAATCTAAAGATGAAATCGAATTTAAAGGAGATATGTGCATGCACAGTGCCGTCCTGCCGGTCTAATCTGTCTGAAATAACAGGAAAAAGAAGCTGCTCCTTCCTGTGTACCAGGCATGGACAGGCCATCGGGCGTACTGGGCAATGCCCGGTGGGCCGATGCACATTTGTGGGCCGGCCCGGGGCTGTCATAATTTAACTAAAAGAGTATATTATTTTTTATCGACCGCGACGGTATTTGAGACACGAAACGCGGCCCATTGGTTGATTTTCTTGAAGGACATTGGGCTAGTTAAATTAAATCTCTCAGCCCTCCTCGGCCCGCCCCTCCCCTCCCCAAAGGTTATCAAATTTTACCATTAAAGGCTTTATATGCAATTTTTTGATCCAGTAGATGTCGCCCTTGAGCACCAGCATGAAATCAAAACAAACGGCTGTTTGGCCACACCTCCTCCGTGCTGTAGCCTCCCTCTCTACTCCAGCAACACACCTCCGAGTCCAACCCCCCTCAACTCGAGTTCCCACGAAGGAGTCAAGCGCGGTCGAGTGTCCCGAGGCCATTGCTTCAGCCGTTTGGCATCATTCGCCCTTTACTGCCTTGATGAAGGTGTTTTGCGGGTCCACAGGAACTTCAGTGAGGACGTCACTCTACTTGGCAGGGCAAGGGAGGCAGCGCAAGACAACCGGGAGTACCGCTTTGCTGCATACAGAAACTTTATATATTGGAAACACGGTGCAGTAGGGCGCGGAAACCGGTTGGTAATTCCCAGCTGCTGTGTGTGGAGGATTAGGGATAAGTGGCCTGATCACTATGCTCAGTATACTGGATATATTCCCGGCCACTAGCAAAACTTCTTTCACATGTGGCTACATGCACATTTGGGGCATCAAATGCCAACACCAACTTGTTTGAAGTGCTTTGTATTCCGTTAGAATTATTTAATGTTGCATTTTTTTTTTAAATAAATCTGATTTTGTGATGTAAAAGGTCTGATCAGTTGCATATCCTCATCATGAGCTGTGAAAACCACATACACATTTTCTAGTAGGCCACAGTGCCACAGTGTTCTTGCTTATAATTACACGACAGTGAGCTGTTAATATTTACAAAGCAGAAGCATGTATGCATATTTTTGACATGTCTACACAGACAAGTATAGTCATTACAGCACGTGACTATCATACTGTAATTGAGTTCGATTTTTGGGGGGACAAAGCTTAAAAACATTTGAAGCAGTCTTCTAAAAATAAAAGATCATCATTTACAGATACAGACTAAATAAGCCAACCAATTTACAGAAAAAACAATTAAAAAGCTGTTGATAAGTATTTATTTATTGAAATAATGCTCTGAACATTTAGACAAAAAATGCAAAATGTGTTTGTACATCTTGTGCACTACTGCGCTTTATTTGAATTTTTTAAACAACACAATGTACGCATATATCTTCTGGTATGTCGTGTGCCTCCGCATATCGTATAAATAATCATGGTGTGCCGCCGTTGCCAAAAATGCCAGGGCCATTTTTTGGTCCCAGTCCAGCCCTGCTGTGAACAGACATCAAAATGTGTGAGACATAGATCTTTGTTCTCCGGTGCGTCAGGTACGTGTTTCTGTCAGCCGGGCCTGTGTCAATAAAGTTTTTCTCCTGAGTGAGATTCGAGCAGAACTCAAACCCTGCTGGGCGTTTATTCCTCCCTTATTATTTCCCTCCTAGTGTAAGTCAGACTCCCCGTGCAGATGGACTCTGCCCGTGTTGTCGCTGCTCGTCTCCAGATGTTCCCCCTCACTGTGCACCACAGATTTTTTTATTCTCCACCTCTTCCTCGTCTGTATTTTTACCTTTTTCATCCTATTTTTGGTCTTCTCTTCCTAATTAAGCTGCCGGCTCAGTAGTTACTTAATTGCCCACAAATCTCTAAAAAGGTGGAGAGTTGAAGTTTGCAGGACCTTCAGACAGGTGCAGGTGAACAGAGAGAGAGGGGCAGACATGCACAGTGAGAATCATTTCACCCCAACCAGGAAGACACGATCGTATCAAGCATGTTCATAGAGAGTGATCCATACAACAAATGAACCGGATCACATCGGTCTCTCCTGATTAATCTTCTTCTGATGATTTGTGTCTATGTAAACAAACTGATGAAACAAACATTTATTAGCAGTATTACCATCTGGATCCTAAGGATTTGCATATTTTCTCTTTTTGTATCGTAAATGAAACATTTTGAATCTTCAGTGTACTCACATATTCTTTGGGACAGTCGGTTGGATAAAACCTTTAAAGGACTTTACTTTATGCTGATGTCACTTTGAATTCCCCCCCCGCCCCTCTTGTCTGAGCTGAAGTGTAACATGATAAAGTGTATTTTGCATAATATGTGACCTTTGACCTTTGTCAAAAATGAGCCGTGTTAGAATCGATTTGTTTACAAATTAAATCTTTGTCATCCTGGTTCTCAATATTCTCTTGTTCTGTATTTTGATCAACAAAAGAAGATTTCAAGTTTTCCACTTTTTAACATTTGAAAGAAACTGAAAAAGATTTCAAATAACAAATAATAGAAAAATGTGAGTGTGTGTGTGTCAGTCACTAACAGTTTCTCTCTTCTTCTTTTCTTTTTGCAGGTAAGTGATCGTGCCCTCAGAAGCTTTTGAAACTTCCTGTCTTCTCCTCCAATGAATGTATGACGCACACACACACACACACACACACACACACACACACACACACACACACACACCTGAGGTCAAACACGTTCTGAGGTCGAACATGAAGATGACACTGATGTGTTTCCGACCATGCAGTGATCAGGGATCTTCCTGAGAGGTCACACTTTGTTTTTGAGGTCGACAGTAAATATGTCGCTGACAGCCGCAGGTGATAGGAATCAAAAGTTCTCAATTTGTTCTACAGGAAATGCATGCCGTTCATTTTTGACCCACTTATGCATCCTCGTGTTAAACACAGATTTATACAGTATTCTCTTTGAATGAACAGACGTCCTTAGCTAAACTTTGAGCCTCTCATAGTTACAGTTTATGTTACTTTTATAAAGAAAGCTCTCGTACAGTCCAGGATGTGTGTGATACACAGCTGTGTTTCCTCCTCTGTAGCTCTTCTCGTCCTTTGTGTCATAACACCGAGTCTCCTCTTAGCCGCTTCTTCCTCTCACAAATCATCCGTCTGTGTCATGAAACAGATTTTTATTCATTTCTACTTTTATTTTTATAATTGGCCTTAAATCACACCAGGCGTCTTGAATTTAAAGTTGTTTTCCATAATGAGAACCCCAGGGTTGAACAAGTGAGTTAGTCCTGATTGGTGAAATACCCCAAGGCACCAACGTCTCTCAGGACTATTTGGACCAAAACATGTCTGCGTGGCATATTTATATTTGGGCTTTTATACTTTTACTTGAGAGGAGAGTGGATAGAGTCCAAAATCAGGGAGAGAGAGAGAGAGAGAGAGAGAGAGAGAGAGTGGGGAATAGAGCTGGGAATCTTTGGGTGTCTGACGGTTTGATTCGATTTCCATTCTCGGTGTCACCATGATTCAGAATCTATTTTCGATTCGAAATGATTCTGGATTCATGAGTCAAAGTCTATTTATGAATTAGTACACACTTCAGGATCTCCTCCAGTCATCCGTGAGACTGGCTGAATCTTTTGCTGCTCCATTTGGCATTTAAAGAGTTAAAGAGCTAGCGTTAGCAGGGAGGGACTGATCAGCAAAATCTGGAAATCTACTTAAAATCTCAGAAGATAAGAATCTTGATTTGTACATAAAGTGTGGACTGACATGTTGGAAAGGAGCCACAGGTCAGATTTGATTCCAGGTCATGAGCTTTGAGGACGACAGCCTCTGTACATGGGGGGTGCGAGCTAACCGCTAGGCCATCACCACCCCATGCATATGTACATTTCTTTAAAGATAATGACACTTTGTTCAAATCTTAAAGCTGTGAGTGTTCAATAAGAACATTTAACAAGCAAATAAAACTTCATCAATCCTATTTTATTCCATTTTACGGCCGGGAATCATCGAGTGAGTCCCGGGAACTTGCTCGCTGATGATGAAAACAAACATCCAGCGGGTCAATCAGAGCTGCTGTTGTCTTGTTATTGTTGTTTGGTCAACACCCGGGTTGTGTCTCTTTGACCTCCACAGAATAACCCAGAAGGAAGTGTTCGCAGCACACAAAATAAAAAACCTCCCTGCTGAAAAAAGATGAGGTCAAATTAGATTTAAAGGACGATTCCAGTCGTGGGAAGACGACAAATGTGTGTGTGTGTGTGTGTGTGTGTGTGTGTGTGTGTGTGTGTGTCTGTGTCTGTGTGTGTGTGTGTGTGTGTGTGTGTGAGGTGATATATTCTTAATCTCCAGCCGCCCTGTTGTCTGGTTTTCAGGGAGAATCCTTGGCTTTTATGAAGTGACCAATTGTATTTCACCTTTACGACAGCAGAGGTGACTGAGGCGTGATGATCGTCCAATCACACGCAGTTATTTTTATGGAGGTGAAGGTTGAAGAGGACGGGGATCACCCATCCCTCACTGCATGTGTGTTACATCGAGTGTCTGTTTGAGGTGTAGAGACAGTTGCAGGGCGAGTGTGTGTGTGTGTGTGTGTGTGTGTGTGCGTGTGTGTGTGTGTGTGTGCGCTTAGTCCAGGGACCTTCTGTTCTGTAATTAGTTTTTCCTGCGCTGTGTTCTCCATCCCTCCCTCCTCCTTTTTTCCATCTATCCATCCGTCCGTCCATGCAACAGATTGCAACGGTGATTCTGGAAATCCAAAGGATCAGGACACACACAGACACACACACACACACACACACACACACACAGACACACACACAGACAGACACACAGAGACACACACACACACACACACACACACACACACACACACACACAAAAAGTCTCACACAGCCATATGAATGTAATCAAGTCTGCAGCAGCACATGCCAGCAGTGCGGTGAGGCAGGAATGAGAGAAAGAGAAGATTTAGGTGTCTTTATAATCTGCCAGTGTGTATGCGTACACGTGTGTGTGACTGTGTTTTTGTGTGTGATCCCTCAACGGGGCGCAGTAGCGGCAAGCTATCTAATTTTCAGGACTTACAGTCACAAAGCCAGCTTGATTTCACCAGCTGGAAAATCTCTGAGTGTGTGTGCTGTTTGTGTGTCTGCTGTTTGAGTGTGTGTGTGCGCGTGTGTGTGTGTGACTTACCGACACATGGTGAAGATAAGCCTGTAGGCTCAGGTTGGCTTTGATTCCACTCTGATTTCACTCTCTTTCTGTGTGCATGTGTGTGTTTGTGTGTGTGTGTGTGTGTGTGTGTGTGTGTGTGTGTGTTTGTGTGTGTGTGCGTGTGCATATTCTCTCCTGGTTGTCTCTTTATCTATGGCTCTGGAGGTGCCTGTGTGCATATTTCGTGTGCGATTTTGTGTGTTCCCAAACTGTGTTGCTCATAGCATCGCTGTTAAATCCCACTTCTGCTATTTGGAAGGCGTCTGTTTGCGCGCCTGGTTTGGTTTTCTGCCTCAGCCGTAGACTTTATAAGACGTGGACACGGCGGCTGGTTCCAAAAGTAAAACAAGTGTAGAAGAACTGTATTCTTTCCGATGACCAGCAGGGGGCGACTTCTGTGGTCGCAAAGAAGAAAGTCCGACTGTATAAAACCACATGAGAAAATGAGCAAGCTTCTCACTTTCTTTGTTGTTCTCAGGATTAACGATACGCTCAACACACGGGGCGATATAACGACGATGGCAGGTAAATGATAAATGAATTGAAGTTATTTGTTGTCTGAGACCGAGACAAGACCGAGTAAAAAGGCTTTGGATTACAAGACGAGACTGAGACCTTCAAAAAGTGATCTAGAGACCGTGCTCGAGACTAAAACAGATGTAGAGTACTACAACACTAGCAGGCTGTAAATATGTTTAATTCTGCTGTCATGACAGATATTTTATTACGGGGTGTTTGGGACTTCTGGGTCTTTTGGATCAGCCTCTAGTGGACACTTAAGGAACTGCAGTTTAACAATGGCTTCATTTTCAAAATTTCAACGATTGCAGCTCGGACTAAAGCGGCGACACTTCTTACTGTGAGAGACATTTGTTGTTGTTTTAAGTTTCTTTAATCAACCACACACTCTGCTTACATCTTTCTGTGTGTGTGTGTGTGTGTGTGTGTGTGTGTGTGATATCTTTATTTAGTCATGATTATTTTCTCATCTGTTATTCATGTCCTCTGTTTCTTTCTAAAGCACTTTGTGATCAACCTTTTAAACTCTTTATGAATAACATCAGCGTCAGTGTTCGGCATTCACCTCACTCAGCTGGTCGCCCATCGCTCCTTTAACTCGACCACGCTCGCCCCGTCACACTTAAAATTCACTATTTGTGCCTCCTGATTTCTCCAGGGGATTGATTGCATTAAATTTGATTC